>NW_026960727.1:0-52000 GCF_021018805.1 Prinia subflava | reverse complement strand
TTCTATGGACATGAAAGACACCAACCGGTGCAGCGTAAAAGCCAGTAATGGATAAAGCAAGAGAGTGTCTGCAGCAGCTTCTCTGCTGGTTGGCAGCACAAACAACTAACATGACTTGTGTTTTCATCAACTCCAGAAAGCAAGCCATGGAAACCAAAAGCAGAAACCACTGTTCACTCGGAAAAGCAAAGCTTTATGTTACAGTGCTCTTTCATGGAAACTTAGCAAATTAGGCAGTAACAGCTTTGGTCTTGCTCTATAGACATGAGAAACATCAACCGGTGGAGTGTCAAAGGAAAGGTTTCTGTTACATGGCTCTTTCATGGAAATCAAGCAAATTAGGAAGTACCCACCTTTATTCGTGGTCTGGTGACAAGTAAAACACATACATGTGCAAAGTGTAAACTAGTACTGCAAAAGGCAGGAAAGCGCCTTCAGCAGCTTCTCTATTTCTTGGGAACACAAACAACAGACAAGACTTGTGTTTTGATCAACTCCAGAAAGCAAACTATAGAAACCAAAAGCAGAGATCACAGTTCACTCTGTAAAGTAAATCTTTATGTTACATAGCTCTATCACAGAAACTTAGTAAATTAGGCAGTAACAGCTTTAGTTCTCCTTCTATGGACATGAAAGACACCAACCGGTGCAGCGTAAAAGCCAGTAATGGATAAGGCAAGAGAGGGTCTGCAGCAGCTTCTCTGCTGATTGGCAGCACAAAGAACTAACATGACTTGTGTTTTCATCAACTCCAGAAAGCAAGCCATGGAAACCAAAAGCAGAGATCACTGTTCACTCTGAAAAGCAAATCTTTATGTTACATAGCTCTTACATGGAACTCTATCAAATTAGGCAATACCAGCTTTGGTCTTGCTCTATAGACATGGGAAACACTAACTGGTACAGAGTGTAAGCAAGTAAAGCATAAGGCATGAAAGTGTCTGCAGCAGCTTCTCTGGTGGTTGGCAACACAAGCAACTAACAAGACTTGTGTTTTGATCAACTCCAGAAAGCACACTATAGAAACCAAAAGCAGAGTTCACAGTTCACTCTGTAAAGCAAATCTTTATGTTACATAGCTCTTACATGGAACTCTACCAAATTAGGCAATACCAGCTTTGGTCTTGCTCTATAGACATGGGAAACACTAACTGGTACAGAGTGTAAGCAAAGAAAGCATAAGGCATGAAAGTGTCTGCAGCAGCTTGTCTGGTGGTTGGCAACACAAGCAACTAACAAGACTTGTGTTTTGATCAACTCCAGAAAGCAAACTATAGAAACCAAAAGCAGAGATCACTGTTCACTCTGTAAAGCAAATCTTTATGTTACATAGCTCTATCACAGAAACTTAGTAAATTAGGCAGTAACAGCTTTAGTTCTCCTTCTATGGACATGAAAGACACCAACCGGTGCAGCGTAAAAGCCAGTAATGGATAAGGCAAGAGAGGGTCTGCAGCAGCTTCTCTGCTGATTGGCAGCACAAAGAACTAACATGACTTGTGTTTTCATCAACTCCAGAAAGCAAGCCATGGAAACCAAAAGCAGAGATCACTGTTAAGTCTGAAAAGCAAATCTTTATGTTACATAGCTCTTACATGGAACTCTATCAAATTAGGCAATACCAGCTTTGGTCTTGCTCTATAGACATGGGAAACACTAACTGGTACAGAGTGTAAGCAAAGAAAGCATAAGGCATGAAAGTGTCTGCAGCAGCTTCTCTGCTGGTTGGCAACACAAGAAACTAACAAGACTTGTGTTTTGATCAACTCCAGAAAGCAAACCATGGAAACCAAAAGCAGAGATCACTGTTCACTCTGTAAAGCAAATCTTAATGTTACATAGCTCTTACATGGAACTCTATCAAATTAGGCAATACCAGCTTTGGTCTTGCTCTATAGACATGGGAAACACTAACTGGTACAGAGTGTAAGCAAAGAAAGCATAAGGCATGAAAGTGTCTGCAGCAGCTTCTCTGCTGGTTGGCAACACAAGAAACTAACAAGACTTGTGTTTTGATCAACTCCAGAAAGCAAACCATGGAAACCAAAAGCAGAGATCACTGTTCACTCTGTAAAGCAAATCTTAATGTTACATAGCTCTTACATGGAACTCTATCAAATTAGGCAATACCAGCTTTGGTCTTGCTCTATAGACATGGGAAACACTAACTGGTACAGAGTGTAAGCAAAGAAAGCATAAGGCATGAAAGTGTCTGCAGCAGCTTGTCTGGTGGTTGGCAACACAAGCAACTAACAAGACTTGTGTTTTGATCAACTCCAGAAAGCAAACTATAGAAACCAAAAGCAGAGATCACAGTTCACTCTGTAAAAGCAAATCTTTATGTTACATAGCTCTATCACAGAAACTTAGTAAATTAGGCAGTAACAGCTTTAGTTCTCCTCCTATGGGACATGAAAGGACACCAACCGGTGCAGCGTAAAAGCCAGTAATGGATAAAGCAAGGGAGTGTCTGCAGCAGCTTCTCTGCTGGTTGGCAGCACAAGCAACTAACATGACTTGTGTTTTCATCAACTCCAGAAAGCAAGCCATGGAAACCAAAAGCAGAGATCACTGTTCACTCTGAAAAGCAAATCTTTATGTTACATAGCTCTTACATGGAACTCTATCAAATTAGGCAATACCAGCTTTGGTCTTGCTCTATAGACATGGGAAACACAAACTGGTACAGAGTGTAAGCAAGTAAAGCATAAGGCATGAAAGTGTCTGCAGCAGCTTCTCTGGTGGTTGGCAACACAAGCAACTAACAAGACTTGTGTTTTTGATCAACTCCAGAAAGCACAGTATAGAAACCAAAAGCAGAGTTCACAGTTCACTCTGTAAAGCAAATCTTTATGTTACATAGCTCTTACATGGAACTCTACCAAATTAGGCAATACCAGCTTTGGTCTTGCTCTATAGACATGGGAAACACTAACTGGTACAGAGTGTAAGCAAAGAAAGCATAAGGCATGAAAGTGTCTGCAGCAGCTTCTCTGGTGGTTGGCAACACAAGCAACTAACAAGACTTGTGTTTTGATCAACTCCAGAAAGCAAACTATAGAAACCAAAAGCAGAGATCACTGTTCACTCTGTAAAGCAAATCTTTATGTTACATAGCTCTATCACAGAAACTTAGTAAATTAGGCAGTAACAGCTTTAGTTCTCCTTCTATGGACATGAAAGACACCAACCGGTGCAGCGTAAAAGCCAGTAATGGATAAGGCAAGAGAGGGTCTGCAGCAGCTTCTCTGCTGGTTGGCAGCACAAGAGAACTAAACATGACTTGTGTTTTCATCAACTCCAGAAAGCAAGCCATGGAAACCAAAAGCAGAGATCACTGTTCACTCGGAAAAGCAAATCTTTATGTTACATAGCTCTATCACAGAAACTTAGTAAATTAGGCAGTAACAGCTTTAGTTCTCCTTCTATGGACATGAAAGACACCAACCGTGCAGCGTTAAAAGCCGAGTAATGGATAAAGCAAGAGAGTGTCTGCAGCAGCTTCTCTGCTGGTTGGCAGCACAAACAACTAACATGACTTGTGTTTTCATCAACTCCAGAAAGCAAGCCATGGAAACCAAAAGCAGAAACCACTGTTCACTCGGAAAAGCAAAGCTTTATGTTACAGTGCTCTTTCATGGAAACTTAGCAAATTAGGCAGTAACAGCTTTGGTCTTGCTCTATAGACATGGGAAACACTAACTGGTACAGAGTGTAAGCAAAGAAAGCATAAGGCATGAAAGGTGTCTGCAGCAGCTTGTCTGGTGGTTGGCAACACAAGCAACTAACAAGACTTGTGTTTTGATCAACTCCAGAAAGCAAACTATAGAAACCAAAAGCAGAGATCACAGTTCACTCTGTAAAGCAAATCTTTATGTTACATAGCTCTATCACAGAAACTTAGTAAATTAGGCAGTAACAGCTTTAGTTCTCCTCCTATGGACATGAAAGACACCAACCGGTGCAGCGTAAAAGCCAGTAATGGATAAAGCAAGGGAGTGTCTGCAGCAGCTTCTCTCGTGGTTGGGCAGCACAAGCAACTAACATGACTTGTGTTTTCATCAACTCCAGAAAGCAAGCCATGGAAACCAAAAGCAGAGATCACTGTTCACTCTGAAAAGCAAATCTTTATGTTACATAGCTCTTACATGGAACTCTATCAAATTAGGCAATACCAGCTTTGGTCTTGCTCTATAGACATGGGAAACACAAACTGGTACAGAGTGTAAGCAAGTAAAGCATAAGGCATGAAAGTGTCTGCAGCAGCTTCTCTGGTGGTTGGCAACACAAGCAACTAACAAGACTTGTGTTTTGATCAACTCCAGAAAGCACAGTATAGAAACCAAAAGCAGAGTTCACAGTTCACTCTGTAAAGCAAATCTTTATGTTACATAGCTCTTACATGGAACTCTACCAAATTAGGCAATACCAGCTTTGGTCTTGCTCTATAGACATGGGAAACACTAACTGGTACAGAGTGTAAGCAAAGAAAGCATAAGGCATGAAAGTGTCTGCAGCAGCTTCTCTGGTGGTTGGCAACACAAGCAACTAACAAGACTTGTGTTTTGATCAACTCCAGAAAGCAAACTATAGAAACCAAAAGCAGAGATCACTGTTCACTCTGTAAAGCAAATCTTTATGTTACATAGCTCTATCACAGAAACTTAGTAAATTAGGCAGTAACAGCTTTAGTTCTCCTTCTATGGACATGAAAGACACCAACCGGTGCAGCGTAAAAGCCAGTAATGGATAAGGCAAGAGAGGGTCTGCAGCAGCTTCTCTGCTGGTTGGCAGCACAAAGAACTAACATGACTTGTGTTTTCATCAACTCCAGAAAGCAAGCCATGGAAACCAAAAGCAGAGATCACTGTTCACTCGGAAAAGCAAATCTTTATGTTACATAGCTCTATCACAGAAACTTAGTAAATTAGGCAGTAACAGCTTTAGTTCTCCTTCTATGGACATGAAAGACACCAACCGGTGCAGCGTAAAAGCCAGTAATGGATAAAGCAAGAGAGTGTCTGCAGCAGCTTCTCTGCTGGTTGGCAGCACAAACAACTAACATGACTTGTGTTTTCATCAACTCCAGAAAGCAAGCCATGGAAACCAAAAGCAGAAACCACTGTTCACTCGGAAAAGCAAAGCTTTATGTTACAGTGCTCTTTCATGGAAACTTAGCAAATTAGGCAGTAACAGCTTTGGTCTTGCTCTATAGACATGAGAAACATCAACCGGTGGAGTGTCAAAGGAAAGGTTTCTGTTACATGGCTCTTTCATGGAAATCAAGCAAATTAGGAAGTACCCACCTTTATTCGTGGTCTGGTGACAAGTAAAACACATACATGTGCAAAGTGTAAACTAGTACTGCAAAAGGCAGGAAAGCGCCTTCAGCAGCTTCTCTATTTCTTGGGAACACAAACAACAGACAAGACTTGTGTTTTGATCAACTCCAGAAAGCAAACTATAGAAACCAAAAGCAGAGATCACAGTTCACTCTGTAAAGCAAATCTTTATGTTACATAGCTCTATCACAGAAACTTAGTAAATTAGGCAGTAACAGCTTTAGTTCTCCTTCTATGGACATGAAAGACACCAACCGGTGCAGCGTAAAAGCCAGTAATGGATAAGGCAAGAGAGGGTCTGCAGCAGCTTCTCTGCTGATTGGCAGCACAAAGAACTAACATGACTTGTGTTTTCATCAACTCCAGAAAGCAAGCCATGGAAACCAAAAGCAGAGATCACTGTTCACTCTGAAAAGCAAATCTTTATGTTACATAGCTCTTACATGGAACTCTATCAAATTAGGCAATACCAGCTTTGGTCTTGCTCTATAGACATGGGAAACACAAACTGGTACAGAGTGTAAGCAAGTAAAGCATAAGGCATGAAAGTGTCTGCAGCAGCTTCTCTGGTGGTTGGCAACACAAGCAACTAACAAGACTTGTGTTTTGATCAACTCCAGAAAGCACAGTATAGAAACCAAAAGCAGAGTTCACAGTTCACTCTGTAAAGCAAATCTTTATGTTACATAGCTCTTACATGGAACTCTACCAAATTAGGCAATACCAGCTTTGGTCTTGCTCTATAGACATGGGAAACACTAACTGGTACAGAGTGTAAGCAAAGAAAGCATAAGGCATGAAAGTGTCTGCAGCAGCTTCTCTGGTGGTTGGCAACACAAGCAACTAACAAGACTTGTGTTTTGATCAACTCCAGAAAGCAAACTATAGAAACCAAAAGCAGAGATCACAGTTCACTCTGTAAAGCAAATCTTTATGTTACATAGCTCTATCACAGAAACTTAGTAAATTAGGCAGTAACAGCTTTAGTTCTCCTTCTATGGACATGAAAGACACCAACCGGTGCAGCGTAAAAGCAAGTAATGGATAAGGCAAGAGAGGGTCTGCAGCAGCTTCTCTGCTGGTTGGCAGCACAAACAACTAACATGACTTGTGTTTTCATCAACTCCAGAAAGCAAGCCATGGAAACCAAAAGCAGAGATCACTGTTCACTCTGAAAAGCAAATCTTTATGTTACATAGCTCTTACATGGAACTCTACCAAATTAGGCAATACCAGCTTTGGTCTTGCTCTATAGACATGGGAAACACTAACTGGTACAGAGTGTAAGCAAAGAAAGCATAAGGCATGAAAGTGTCTGCAGCAGCTTCTCTGCTGGTTGGCAACACAAGCAACTAACAAGACTTGTGTTTTGATCAACTCCAGAAAGCAAACTATAGAAACCAAAAGCAGAGATCACAGTTCACTCTGTAAAGCAAATCTTTATGTTACATAGCTCTATCACAGAAACTTAGTAAATTAGGCAGTAACAGCTTTAGTTCTCCTTCTATGGACATGAAAAACACCAACCGGTGCAGCATAAAAGCCAGTAATGGATAAAGCAAGAGAGGGTCTGCAGCAGCTTCTCTGCTGGTTGGCAGCACAAACAACTAACATGACTTGTGTTTTCATCAACTCCAGAAAGCAAGCCATGGAAACCAAAAGCAGAAACCACTGTTCACTCGGAAATGCAAAGCTTTATGTTACAGTACTCTTTCATGGAAACTTAGCAAATTAGGCAGTAACAGCTTTGGTCTTGCTCTATAGACATGAGAAACATCAACCGGTGGAGTGTCAAAGGAAAGGTTTCTGTTACATGGCTCTTTCATGGAAATCAAGCAAATTAGGAAGTACCCACCTTTATTCGTGGTCTGGTGACAAGCAAAACACATACATGTGCAAAGTGTAAACCGGTACTGCAAAAGGCAGGAAAGCGCCTTCAGCAGCTTCTCTATTTCTTGGGAACACAAACAACAGACAAGACTTGTGTTTTGATCAACTCCAGAAAGCAAACTATAGAAACCAAAAGCAGAGATCACAGTTCACTCTGTAAAGCAAATCTTTATGTTACATAGCTCTATCACAGAAACTTAGTAAATTAGGCAGTAACAGCTTTAGTTCTCCTTCTATGGACATGAAAGACACCAACCGGTGCAGCGTAAAAGCCAGTAATGGATAAGGCAAGAGAGGGTCTGCAGCAGCTTCTCTGCTGATTGGCAGCACAAAGAACTAACATGACTTGTGTTTTCATCAACTCCAGAAAGCAAGCCATGGAAACCAAAAGCAGAGATCACTGTTAACTCTGAAAAGCAAATCTTTATGTTACATAGCTCTTACATGGAACTCTATCAAATTAGGCAATACCAGCTTTGGTCTTGCTCTATAGACATGGGAAACACAAACTGGTACAGAGTGTAAGCAAGTAAAGCATAAGGCATGAAAGTGTCTGCAGCAGCTTCTCTGGTGGTTGGCAACACAAGCAACTAACAAGACTTGTGTTTTGATCAACTCCAGAAAGCACAGTATAGAAACCAAAAGCAGAGTTCACAGTTCACTCTGTAAAGCAAATCTTTATGTTACATAGCTCTTACATGGAACTCTACCAAATTAGGCAATACCAGCTTTGGTCTTGCTCTATAGACATGGGAAACACTAACTGGTACAGAGTGTAAGCAAAGAAAGCATAAGGCATGAAAGTGTCTGCAGCAGCTTCTCTGGTGGTTGGCAACACAAGCAACTAACAAGACTTGTGTTTTGATCAACTCCAGAAAGCAAACCATGGAAACCAAAAGCACAGATCACTGTTCACTCTGTAAAGCAAATCTTTATGTTACATAGCTCTATCACAGAAACTTAGTAAATTAGGCAGTAACAGCTTTAGTTCTCCTTCTATGGACATGAAAGACACCAACCGGTGCAGCGTAAAAGCCAGTAATGGATAAGGCAAGAGAGGGTCTGCAGCAGCTTCTCTGCTGGTTGGCAGCACAAACAACTAACATGACTTGTGTTTTCATCAACTCCAGAAAGCAAGCCATGGAAACCAAAAGCAGAGATCACTGTTAACTCTGAAAAGCAAATCTTTATGTTACATAGCTCTTACATGGAACTCTATCAAATTAGGCAATACCAGCTTTGGTCTTGCTCTATAGACATGGGAAACACAAACTGGTACAGAGTGTAAGCAAGTAAAGCATAAGGCATGAAAGTGTCTGCAGCAGCTTCTCTGGTGGTTGGCAACACAAGCAACTAACAAGACTTGTGTTTTGATCAACTCCAGAAAGCACAGTATAGAAACCAAAAGCAGAGTTCACAGTTCACTCTGTAAAGCAAATCTTTATGTTACATAGCTCTTACATGGAACTCTACCAAATTAGGCAATACCAGCTTTGGTCTTGCTCTATAGACATGGGAAACACTAACTGGTACAGAGTGTAAGCAAAGAAAGCATAAGGCATGAAAGTGTCTGCAGCAGCTTCTCTGGTGGTTGGCAACACAAGCAACTAACAAGACTTGTGTTTTGATCAACTCCAGAAAGCAAACCATGGAAACCAAAAGCAGAGATCACTGTTCACTCTGTAAAGCAAATCTTTATGTTACATAGCTCTATCACAGAAACTTAGTAAATTAGGCAGTAACAGCTTTATTTCTCCTTCTATGGACATGAAAGACACCAACCGGTGCAGCGTAAAAGCCAGTAATGGATAAGGCAAGAGAGGGTCTGCAGCAGCTTCTCTGCTGGTTGGCAGCACAAACAACTTACATGACTTGTGTTTTCATCAACTCCAGAAAGCAAGCCATGGAAACCAAAAGCAGAGATCACTGTTCACTCTGAAAAGCAAATCTTTATGTTACATAGCTCTTACATGGAACTCTACCAAATTAGGCAATACCAGCTTTGGTCTTGCTCTATAGACATGGGAAACACTAACTGGTACAGAGTGTAAGCAAAGAAAGCATAAGGCATGAAAGTGTCTGCAGCAGCTTCTCTGGTGGTTGGCAACACAAGCAACTAACAAGACTTGTGTTTTGATCAACTCCAGAAAGCAAACTATAGAAACCAAAAGCAGAGATCACAGTTCACTCTGTAAAGCAAATCTTTATGTTACATAGCTCTATCACAGAAACTTAGTAAATTAGGCAGTAACAGCTTTAGTTCTCCTTCTATGGACATGAAAAACACCAACCGGTGCAGCATAAAAGCCAGTAATGGATAAGGCAAGAGAGGGTCTGCAGCAGCTTCTCTGCTGGTTGGCAGCACAAACAACTAACATGACTTGTGTTTTCATCAACTCCAGAAAGCAAGCCATGGAAACCAAAAGCAGAAACCACTGTTCACTCGGAAAAGCAAAGCTTTATGTTACAGTACTCTTTCATGGAAACTTAGCAAATTAGGCAGTAACAGCTTTGGTCTTGCTCTATAGACATGAGAAACATCAACCGGTGGAGTGTCAAAGGAAAGGTTTCTGTTACATGGCTCTTTCATGGAAATCAAGCAAATTAGGAAGTACCCACCTTTATTCGTGGTCTGGTGACAAGCAAAACACATACATGTGCAAAGTGTAAACTGGTACTGCAAAAGGCAGGAAAGCACCTTCAGCAGCTTCTCTATTTCTTGGGAACACAAACAACAGACAAGACTTGTGTTTTGATCAACTCCAGAAAGCAAACTATAGAAACCAAAAGCAGAGATCACAGTTCACTCTGTAAAGCAAATCTTTATGTTACATAGCTCTATCACAGAAACTTAGTAAATTAGGCAGTAACAGCTTTAGTTCTCCTTCTATGGACATGAAAGACACCAACCGGTGCAGCGTAAAAGCCAGTAATGGATAAGGCAAGAGAGGGTCTGCAGCAGCTTCTCTGCTGATTGGCAGCACAAAGAACTAACATGACTTGTGTTTTCATCAACTCCAGAAAGCAAGCCATGGAAACCAAAAGCAGAGATCACTGTTAACTCTGAAAAGCAAATCTTTATGTTACATAGCTCTTACATGGAACTCTATCAAATTAGGCAATACCAGCTTTGGTCTTGCTCTATAGACATGGGAAACACAAACTGGTACAGAGTGTAAGCAAGTAAAGCATAAGGCATGAAAGTGTCTGCAGCAGCTTCTCTGGTGGTTGGCAACACAAGCAACTAACAAGACTTGTGTTTTGATCAACTCCAGAAAGCACAGTATAGAAACCAAAAGCAGAGTTCACAGTTCACTCTGTAAAGCAAATATTTATGTTACATAGCTCTATCACAGAAACTTAGTAAATTAGGCAGTAACAGCTTTAGTTCTCCTTCTATGGACATGAAAAACACCAACCGGTGCAGCATAAAAGCCAGTAATGGATAAGGCAAGAGAGGGTCTGCAGCAGCTTCTCTGCTGGTTGGCAGCACAAACAACTAACATGACTTGTGTTTTCATCAACTCCAGAAAGCAAGCCATGGAAACCAAAAGCAGAAACCACTGTTCACTCGGAAAAGCAAAGCTTTATGTTACAGTACTGTTTCATGGAAACTTAGCAAATTAGGCAGTAACAGCTTTGGTCTTGCTCTATAGACATGAGAAACATCAACCGGTGGAGTGTCAAAGGAAAGGTTTCTGTTACATGGCTCTTTCATGGAAATCAAGCAAATTAGGAAGTACCCACCTTTATTCGTGGTCTGGTGACAAGCAAAACACATACATGTGCAAAGTGTAAACTGGTACTGCAAAAGGCAGGAAAGCAACTTCAGCAGCTTCTCTATTTCTTGGGAACACAAACAACAGACAAGACTTGTGTTTTGATCAACTCCAGAAAGCAAACTATAGAAACCAAAAGCAGAGATCACTGTTCACTCTGTAAAGCAAATCTTTATGTTACATAGCTCTATCACAGAAACTTAGTAAATTAGGCAGTAACAGCTTTAGTTCTCCTTCTATGGACATGAAAAACACCAACCGGTGCAGCGTAAAAGCCAGTAATGGATAAGGCAAGAGAGGGTCTGCAGCAGCTTCTCTGCTGATTGGCAGCACAAAGAACTAACAAGACTTGTGTTTTCATCAACTCCAGAAAGCAAGCCATGGAAACCAAAAGCAGAGATGACTGTTCACTCTGAAAAGCAAATCTTTATGTTACATAGCTCTTACATGGAACTCTATCAAATTAGGCAATACCAGCTTTGGTCTTGCTCTATAGACATGGGAAACACTAACTGGTACAGAGTGTAAGCAAAGAAAGCATAAGGCATGAAAGTGTCTGCAGCAGCTTCTCTGGTGGTTGGCAACACAAGCAACTAACAAGACTTGTGTTTTGATCAACTCCAGAAAGCAAACTATAGAAACCAAAAGCAGAGATCACAGTTCACTCTGTAAAGCAAATCTTTATGTTACATAGCTCTATCACAGAAACTTAGTAAATTAGGCAGTAACATCTTTAGTTCTCCTTCTATGGACATGAAAGACACCAACCGGTGCAGCGTAAAAGCCAGTAATGGATAAGGCAAGAGAGGGTCTGCAGCAGCTTCTCTGCTGATTGGCAGCACAAAGAACTAACATGACTTGTGTTTTCATCAACTCCAGAAAGCAAGCCATGGAAACCAAAAGCAGAGATCACTGTTCACTCTGAAAAGCAAATCTTTATGTTACATAGCTCTTACATGGAACTCTATCAAATTAGGCAATACCAGCTTTGGTCTTGCTCTATAGACATGGGAAACACTAACTGGTACAGAGTGTAAGCAAAGAAAGCATAAGGCACGAAAGTGTCTGCAGCAGCTTCTCTGGTGTTGGCAACACAAGCAACTAACAAGACTTGTGTTTTGATCAACTCCAGAAAGCAAACCATAGAAACCAAAAGCAGAGATCACAGTTCACTCTGTAAAGCAAATCTTTATGTTACATAGCTCTATCACAGAAACTTAGTAAATTAGGCAGTAACAGCTTTAGTTCTCCTCCTATGGACATGAAAGACACCAACCGGTGCAGCGTAAAAGCCAGTAATGGATAAAGCAAGGGAGTGACTGCAGCAGCTTCTCTGCTGGTTGGCAGCACAAACAACTAACATGACTTGTGTTTTCATCAACTCCAGAAAGCAAGCCATGGAAACCAAAAGCAGAAACCACTGTTTACTCGGAAAAGCAAAGCTTTATGTTACAGTGCTCTTTCATGGAAACTTAGCAAATTAGGCAGTAACAGCTTAGGTCTTGCTCTATAGACATGAGAAACATCAACCGGTGGAGTGTCAAAGGAAAGGTTTCTGTTACATGGCTCTTTCATGGAAATCAAGCAAATTAGGAAGTACCCACCTTTATTCGTGGTCTGGTGACAAGCAAAACACATACATGTGCAAAGTGTAAACCGGTACTGCAAAAGGCAGGAAAGCGTCTTCAGCAGCTTCTCTATTTCTTGGGAACACAAACAACAGACAAGACTTGTGTTTTGATCAACTCCAGAAAGCAAACCATAGAAACCAAAAGCAGAGATCACAGTTCACTCTGTAAAGCAAATCTTTATGTTACATAGCTCTATCACAGAAACTTAGTAAATTAGGCAGTAACAGCTTTAGTTCTCCTTCTATGGACATGAAAAACACCAACCGGTGCAGCGTAAAAGCCAGTAATGGATAAGGCAAGAGAGGGTCTGCAGCAGCTTCTCTGCTGGTTGGCAGCACAAAGAACTAACATGACTTGTGTTTTCATCAACTCCAGAAAACAAGCCATGGAAACCAAAAGCAGAGATGACTGTTCACTCTGAAAAGCAAATCTTTATGTTACATAGCTCTTACATGGAACTCTATCAAATTAGGCAATACCAGCTTTGGTCTTGCTCTATAGACATGGGAAACACTAACTGGTACAGAGTGTAAGCAAGTAAAGCATAAGGCATGAAAGTGTCTGCAGCAGCTTCTCTGCTGGTTGGCAACACAAGCAACTAACAAGACTTGTGTTTTGATCAACTCCAGAAAGCAAACCATAGAAACCAAAAGCAGAGATCAATGTTCACTCTGTAAAGCAAATCTTTATGTTACATAGCTCTATCACAGAAACTTAGTAAATTAGGCAGTAACCGCTTTAGTTCTCCTTCTATGGACATGAAAGACACCAACCGGTGCAGCGTAAAAGCCAGTAATGGATAAGGCAAGAGAGGGTCTGCAGCAGCTTCTCTGCTGGTTGGCAGCACAAACAACTAACATGACTTGTGTTTTCATCAACTCCAGAAAGCAAGCCATGGAAACCAAAAGCAGAGATGACTGTTCACTCTGAAAAGCAAATCTTTATGTTACATAGCTCTTACATGGTACTCTATCAAATTAGGCAATACCAGCTTTGGTCTTGCTCTATAGACATGGGAAACACTAACTGGTACAGAGTGTAAGCAAAGAAAGCATAAGGCATGAAAGTGTCTGCAGCAGCTTCTCTGGTGGTTGGCAACACAAGCAACTAACAAGACTTGTGTTTTGATCAACTCCAGAAAGCAAACCATGGAAACCAAAAGCAGAGATCACTGTTCACTCTGTAAAGCAAATCTTTATGTTACATAGCTCTTACATGGAACTCTACCAAATTAGGCAATACCAGCTTTGGTCTTGCTCTATAGACATGGGAAACACTAACTGGTACAGAGTGTAAGCAAGTAAAGGATAAGGCATGAAAGTGTCTGCAGCAGCTTCTCTGGTGGTTGGCAACACAAGCAACTAACAAGACTTGTGTTTTGATCAACTCCAGAAAGCAAACTATAGAAACCAAAAGCAGAGATCACAGTTCACTCTGTAAAGCAAATCTTTATGTTACATAGCTCTATCACAGAAACTTAGTAAATTAGGCAGTAACAGCTTTAGTTCTCCTTCTATGGACATGAAAGACACCAACCGGTGCAGCGTAAAAGCCAGTAATGGATAAAGCAAGAGAGTGTCTGCAGCAGCTTCTCTGCTGGTTGGCAGCACAAACAACTAACATGACTTGTGTTTTCATCAACTCCAGAAAGCAAGCCATGGAAACCAAAAGCAGAAACCACTGTTCACTCGGAAAAGCAAAGCTTTATGTTACAGTGCTCTTTCATGGAAACTTAGCAAATTAGGCAGTAACAGCTTTGGTCTTGCTCTATAGACATGAGAAACATCAACCGGTGGAGTGTCAAAGGAAAGGTTTCTGTTACATGGCTCTTTCATGGAAATCAAGCAAATTAGGAAGTACCCACCTTTATTCGTGGTCTGGTGACAAGCAAAACACATACATGTGCAAAGTGTAAACTGGTACTGCAAAAGGCAGGAAAGCGCCTTCAGCAGCTTCTCTATTTCTTGGGAACACAAACAACAGACAAGACTTGTGTTTTGATCAACTCCAGAAAGCAAACTATAGAAACCAAAAGCAGAGATCACAGTTCACTCTGTAAAGCAAATCTTTATGTTACATAGCTCTATCACAGAAACTTAGTAAATTAGGCAGTAACAGCTTTAATTCTCCTTCTATGGACATGAAAGACACCAAAGGTGCAGCGTAAAAGCCAGTAATGGATAAGGCAAGAGAGGGTCTGCAGCAGCTTCTCTGCTGGTTGGCAGCACAAACAACTAACATGACTTGTGTTTTCATCAACTCCAGAAAGCAAGCCATGGAAACCAAAAGCAGAGATCACTGTTCACTCTGAAAAGCAAATCTTTATGTTACATAGCTCTTACATGGTACTCTATAAATTAGGCAATACCAGCTTTGGTCTTGCTCTATAGACATGGGAAACACTAACTGGTACAGAGTGTAAGCAAGGAAAGCATAAGGCATGAAAGTGTCTGCAGCAGCTTCTCTGGTGGTTGGCAACACAAGCAACTAACAAGACTTGTGTTTTGATCAACTCCAGAAAGCAAACTATAGAAACCAAAAGCAGAGATGACTGTTCACTCTGAAAAGCAAATCTTTATGTTACATAGCTCTTACATGGAACTCTACCAAATTAGGCAATACCAGCTTTGGTCTTGCTCTATAGACATGGGAAACACTAACTGGTACAGAGTGTAAGCAAAGAAAGCATAAGGCATGAAAGTGTCTGCAGCAGCTTCTCTGGTGGTTGGCAACACAAGCAACTAACAAGACTTGTGTTTTGATCAACTCCAGAAAGCAAACCATGGAAACCAAAAGCAGAGATCACTGTTCACTCTGTAAAGCAAATCTTTATGTTACATAGCTCTATCACAGAAACTTAGTAAATTAGGCAGTAACAGCTTTAGTTCTCCTTCTATGGACATGAAAGACACCAACCGGTGCAGCGTAAAAGCCAGTAATGGATAAGGCAAGAGAGGGTCTGCAGCAGCTTCTCTGCTGGTTGGCAGCACAAACAACTAACATGACTTGTGTTTTCATCAACTCCAGAAAGCAAGCCATGGAAACCAAAAGCAGAGATCACTGTTCACTCTGAAAAGCAAATCTTTATGTTACATAGCTCTTACATGGAACTCTACCAAATTAGGCAATACCAGCTTTGGTCTTGCTCTATAGACATGGGAAACACTAACTGGTACAGAGTGTAAGCAAAGAAAGCATAAGGCATGAAAGTGTCTGCAGCAGCTTCTCTGGTGGTTGGCAACACAAGCAACTAACAAGACTTGTGTTTTGATCAACTCCAGAAAGCAAACTATAGAAACCAAAAGCAGAGATCACAGTTCACTCTGTAAAGCAAATCTTTATGTTACATAGCTCTATCACAGAAACTTAGTAAATTAGGCAGTAACAGCTTTAGTTCTCCTTCTATGGACATGAAAGACACCAACCGGTGCAGCGTAAAAGCAAGTAATGGATAAGGCAAGAGAGGGTCTGCAGCAGCTTCTCTGCTGGTTGGCAGCACAAACAACTAACATGACTTGTGTTTTCATCAACTCCAGAAAGCAAGCCATGGAAACCAAAAGCAGAGATCACTGTTCACTCTGAAAAGCAAATCTTTATGTTACATAGCTCTTACATGGAACTCTACCAAATTAGGCAATACCAGCTTTGGTCTTGCTCTATAGACATGGGAAACACTAACTGGTACAGAGTGTAAGCAAAGAAAGCATAAGGCATGAAAGTGTCTGCAGCAGCTTCTCTGCTGGTTGGCAACACAAGCAACTAACAAGACTTGTGTTTTGATCAACTCCAGAAAGCAAACTATAGAAACCAAAAGCAGAGATCACAGTTCACTCTGTAAAGCAAATCTTTATGTTACATAGCTCTATCACAGAAACTTAGTAAATTAGGCAGTAACAGCTTTAGTTCTCCTTCTATGGACATGAAAAACACCAACCGGTGCAGCATAAAAGCCAGTAATGGATAAAGCAAGAGAGGGTCTGCAGCAGCTTCTCTGCTGGTTGGCAGCACAAACAACTAACATGACTTGTGTTTTCATCAACTCCAGAAAGCAAGCCATGGAAACCAAAAGCAGAAACCACTGTTCACTCGGAAATGCAAAGCTTTATGTTACAGTACTCTTTCATGGAAACTTAGCAAATTAGGCAGTAACAGCTTTGGTCTTGCTCTATAGACATGAGAAACATCAACCGGTGGAGTGTCAAAGGAAAGGTTTCTGTTACATGGCTCTTTCATGGAAATCAAGCAAATTAGGAAGTACCCACCTTTATTCGTGGTCTGGTGACAAGCAAAACACATACATGTGCAAAGTGTAAACCGGTACTGCAAAAGGCAGGAAAGCGCCTTCAGCAGCTTCTCTATTTCTTGGGAACACAAACAACAGACAAGACTTGTGTTTTGATCAACTCCAGAAAGCAAACTATAGAAACCAAAAGCAGAGATCACAGTTCACTCTGTAAAGCAAATCTTTATGTTACATAGCTCTATCACAGAAACTTAGTAAATTAGGCAGTAACAGCTTTAGTTCTCCTTCTATGGACATGAAAGACACCAACCGGTGCAGCGTAAAAGCCAGTAATGGATAAGGCAAGAGAGGGTCTGCAGCAGCTTCTCTGCTGATTGGCAGCACAAAGAACTAACATGACTTGTGTTTTCATCAACTCCAGAAAGCAAGCCATGGAAACCAAAAGCAGAGATCACTGTTAACTCTGAAAAGCAAATCTTTATGTTACATAGCTCTTACATGGAACTCTATCAAATTAGGCAATACCAGCTTTGGTCTTGCTCTATAGACATGGGAAACACAAACTGGTACAGAGTGTAAGCAAGTAAAGCATAAGGCATGAAAGTGTCTGCAGCAGCTTCTCTGGTGGTTGGCAACACAAGCAACTAACAAGACTTGTGTTTTGATCAACTCCAGAAAGCACAGTATAGAAACCAAAAGCAGAGTTCACAGTTCACTCTGTAAAGCAAATCTTTATGTTACATAGCTCTTACATGGAACTCTACCAAATTAGGCAATACCAGCTTTGGTCTTGCTCTATAGACATGGGAAACACTAACTGGTACAGAGTGTAAGCAAAGAAAGCATAAGGCATGAAAGTGTCTGCAGCAGCTTCTCTGGTGGTTGGCAACACAAGCAACTAACAAGACTTGTGTTTTGATCAACTCCAGAAAGCAAACCATGGAAACCAAAAGCACAGATCACTGTTCACTCTGTAAAGCAAATCTTTATGTTACATAGCTCTATCACAGAAACTTAGTAAATTAGGCAGTAACAGCTTTAGTTCTCCTTCTATGGACATGAAAGACACCAACCGGTGCAGCGTAAAAGCCAGTAATGGATAAGGCAAGAGAGGGTCTGCAGCAGCTTCTCTGCTGGTTGGCAGCACAAACAACTAACATGACTTGTGTTTTCATCAACTCCAGAAAGCAAGCCATGGAAACCAAAAGCAGAGATCACTGTTAACTCTGAAAAGCAAATCTTTATGTTACATAGCTCTTACATGGAACTCTATCAAATTAGGCAATACCAGCTTTGGTCTTGCTCTATAGACATGGGAAACACAAACTGGTACAGAGTGTAAGCAAGTAAAGCATAAGGCATGAAAGTGTCTGCAGCAGCTTCTCTGGTGGTTGGCAACACAAGCAACTAACAAGACTTGTGTTTTGATCAACTCCAGAAAGCACAGTATAGAAACCAAAAGCAGAGTTCACAGTTCACTCTGTAAAGCAAATCTTTATGTTACATAGCTCTTACATGGAACTCTACCAAATTAGGCAATACCAGCTTTGGTCTTGCTCTATAGACATGGGAAACACTAACTGGTACAGAGTGTAAGCAAAGAAAGCATAAGGCATGAAAGTGTCTGCAGCAGCTTCTCTGGTGGTTGGCAACACAAGCAACTAACAAGACTTGTGTTTTGATCAACTCCAGAAAGCAAACCATGGAAACCAAAAGCAGAGATCACTGTTCACTCTGTAAAGCAAATCTTTATGTTACATAGCTCTATCACAGAAACTTAGTAAATTAGGCAGTAACAGCTTTATTTCTCCTTCTATGGACATGAAAGACACCAACCGGTGCAGCGTAAAAGCCAGTAATGGATAAGGCAAGAGAGGGTCTGCAGCAGCTTCTCTGCTGGTTGGCAGCACAAACAACTTACATGACTTGTGTTTTCATCAACTCCAGAAAGCAAGCCATGGAAACCAAAAGCAGAGATCACTGTTCACTCTGAAAAGCAAATCTTTATGTTACATAGCTCTTACATGGAACTCTACCAAATTAGGCAATACCAGCTTTGGTCTTGCTCTATAGACATGGGAAACACTAACTGGTACAGAGTGTAAGCAAAGAAAGCATAAGGCATGAAAGTGTCTGCAGCAGCTTCTCTGGTGGTTGGCAACACAAGCAACTAACAAGACTTGTGTTTTGATCAACTCCAGAAAGCAAACTATAGAAACCAAAAGCAGAGATCACAGTTCACTCTGTAAAGCAAATCTTTATGTTACATAGCTCTATCACAGAAACTTAGTAAATTAGGCAGTAACAGCTTTAGTTCTCCTTCTATGGACATGAAAAACACCAACCGGTGCAGCATAAAAGCCAGTAATGGATAAGGCAAGAGAGGGTCTGCAGCAGCTTCTCTGCTGGTTGGCAGCACAAACAACTAACATGACTTGTGTTTTCATCAACTCCAGAAAGCAAGCCATGGAAACCAAAAGCAGAAACCACTGTTCACTCGGAAAAGCAAAGCTTTATGTTACAGTACTCTTTCATGGAAACTTAGCAAATTAGGCAGTAACAGCTTTGGTCTTGCTCTATAGACATGAGAAACATCAACCGGTGGAGTGTCAAAGGAAAGGTTTCTGTTACATGGCTCTTTCATGGAAATCAAGCAAATTAGGAAGTACCCACCTTTATTCGTGGTCTGGTGACAAGCAAAACACATACATGTGCAAAGTGTAAACTGGTACTGCAAAAGGCAGGAAAGCGTGTCTGCAGCAGCTTCTCTGGTGTTGGCAACACAAGCAACTAACAAGACTTGTGTTTTGATCAACTCCAGAAAGCAAACCATAGAAACCAAAAGCAGAGATCACAGTTCACTCTGTAAAGCAAATCTTTATGTTACATAGCTCTATCACAGAAACTTAGTATATTAGGCAGTAACAGCTTTAGTTCTCCTTCTATGGACATGAAAGACACCAAAGGTGCAGCGTAAAAGCAAGTAATGGATAAGGCAAGAGAGGGTCTGCAGCAGCTTCTCTGCTGGTTGGCAGCACAAGCAACTAACAAGACTTGTGTTTTGATCAAGTCCAGAAAGCAAACCATGGAAACCAAAAGCAGAGATCACTGTTCACTCTGAAAAGCAAATCTTAATGTTACATAGCTCTTACATGGAACTCTATCAAATTAGGCAATACCAGCTTTGGTCTTGCTCTATAGACATGGGAAACACTAACTGGTACAGAGTGTAAGCAAGGAAAGCATAAGGCATGAAAGTGTCTGCAGCAGCTTCTCTGGTGGTTGGCAACACAAGCAACTAACAAGACTTGTGTTTTGATCAACTCCAGAAAGCAAACTATAGAAACCAAAAGCAGAGATCACAGTTCACTCTGTAAGGCAAATCTTTATGTTACGTAGCTCTATCACAGAAACTTAGTAAATTAGGCAGTAACAGCTTTAGTTCTCCTTCTATGGACATGAAAGACACCAACCGGTGCAGCGTAAAAGCCAGTAATGGATAAAGCAAGAGAGTGTCTCCAGCAGCTTCTCTGCTGGTTGGCAGCACAAACAACTAACATGACTTGTGTTTTCATCAACTCCAGAAAGCAAGCCATGGAAACCAAAAGCAGAAACCACTGTTCACTCGGAAAAGCAAAGCTTTATGTTACAGTGCTCTTTCATGGAAACTTAGCAAATTAGGCAGTAACAGCTTTGGACTTGCTCTATAGACATGAGAAACATCAACCGGTGGAGTGTCAAAGGAAAGGTTTCTGTTACATGGCTCTTTCATGGAAATCAAGCAAATTAGGAAGTACCCACCTTTATTCGTGGTCTGGTGACAAGCAAAACACATACATGTGCAAAGTGTAAACTGGTACTGCAAAAGGCAGGAAAGCGCCTTCAGCACCTTCTCTATTTCTTGGGAACACAAACAACAGACAAGACTTTTGTTTTGATCAACTCCAGAAAGCAAACTATAGAAACCAATAGCAGAGATCACTGTTCACTCTGTAAAGCAAATACTTATGTTACATAGCTCTATCACAGAAACTTAGTAAATTAGGCAGTAACAGCTTTAGTTCTCCTTCTATGGACATGAAAGACACCAACCGGTGCAGCGTAAAAGCCAGTAATGGATAAGGCAAGAGAGGGTCTGCAGCAGCTTCTCTGCTGATTGGCAGCACAAAGAACTAACAAGACTTGTGTTTTCATCAACTCCAGAAAGCAAGCCATGGAAACCAAAAGCAGAGATGACTGTTCACTCTGAAAAGCAAATCTTTATGTTACATAGCTCTTACATGGAACTCTATCAAATTAGGCAATACCAGCTTTGGTCTTGCTCTATAGACATGGGAAACACTAACTGGTACAGAGTGTAAGCAAAGAAAGCATAAGGCATGAAAGTGTCTGCAGCAGCTTCTCTGGTGTTGGCAACACAAGCAACTAACAAGACTTGTGTTTTGATCAACTCCAGAAAGCAAACTATAGAAACCAAAAGCAGAGATCACAGTTCACTCTGTAAAGGAAATCTTTATGTTACATAGCTCTATCACAGAAACTTAGTAAATTAGGCAGTAACAGCTTTAGTTCTCCTTCTATGGACATGAAAAACACCAACCGGTGCAGCGTAAAAGCCAGTAATGGATAAGGCAAGAGAGGGTCTGCAGCAGCTTCTCTGCTGGTTGGCAGCACAAACAACTAACATGACTTGTGTTTTCATCAACTCCAGAAAGCAAGCCATGGAAACCAAAAGCAGAGATCACAGTTCACTCTGTAAAGCAAATCTTTATGTTACATAGCTCTTACATAGAACTCTACCAAATTAGGCAATACCAGCTTTGGTCTTGCTCTATAGACATGGGAAACACTAACTGGTACAGAGTGTAAGCAAGTAAAGCATAAGGCATGAAAGTGTCTGCAGCAGCTTCTCTGGTGTTGGCAACACAAGCAACTAACAAGACTTGTGTTTTGATCAACTCCAGAAAGCAAACCATAGAAACCAAAAGCAGAGATCACAGTTCACTCTGTAAAGCAAATCTTTATGTTACGTAGCTCTATCACAGAAACTTAGTATATTAGGCAGTAACAGCTTTAGTTCTCCTTCTATGGACATGAAAGACACCAAAGGTGCAGCGTAAAAGCAAGTAATGGATAAGGCAAGAGAGGGTCTGCAGCAGCTTCTCTGCTGGTTGGCAGCACAAGCAACTAACAAGACTTGTGTTTTCATCAACTCCAGAAAGCAAGCCATAGAAACCAAAAGCAGAGATCACTGTTCACTCTGAAAAGCAAATCTTAATGTTACATAGCTCTTACATGGAACTCTATCAAATTAGGCAATACCAGCTTTGGTCTTGCTCTATAGACATGGGAAACACTAACTGGTACAGAGTGTAAGCAAGTAAAGCATAAGGCATGAAAGTGTCTGCAGCAGCTTCTCTGGTGGTTGGCAACACAAGCAACTAACAAGACTTGTGTTTTGATCAACTCCAGAAAGCAAACCATGGAAACCAAAAGCAGAGATCACTGTTCACTCTGAAAAGCAAATCTTTATGTTACATAGCTCTTACATGGAACTCTATCAAATTAGGCAATACCAGCTTTGGTCTTGCTCTATAGACATGGGAAACACTAACTGGTACAGAGTGTAAGCAAAGAAAGCATAAGGCATGAAAGTGTCTGCAGCAGCTTCTCTGGTGGTTGGCAACACAAGCAACTAACAAGACTTGTGTTTTGATCAACTCCAGAAAGCAAACCATGGAAACCAAAAGCAGAGATCACTGTTCACTCTGTAAAGCAAATCTTTATGTTACATAGCTCTATCACAGAAACTTAGTAAATTAGGCAGTAACAGCTTTAGTTCTCCTCCTATGGACATGAAAGACACCAACCAGTGCAGCGTAAAAGCATATAATGGATAAAGCAAGGGAGTGACTGCAGCAGCTTCTCTGCTGGTTGGCAGCACAAGCAACTAACATGAGTTGTGTTTTCATCAACTCCAGAAAGCAAGCCATGGAAACCAAAAGCAGAGATCACTGTTCACTCTGAAAAGCAAATCTTTATGTTACATAGCTCTTACATGGAACTCTACCAAATTAGGCAATACCAGCTTTGGTCTTGCTCTATATACATGGGAAACACTAACTGGTACAGAGTGTAAGCAAGGAAAGCATAAGGCATGAAAGTGTCTGCAGAAGCTTCTCTGGTGGTTGGCAACACAAGCAACTAACAAGACTTGTGTTTTGATCAACTCCAGAAAGCAAATCATAGAAACCAAAAGCAGAGATCACTGTTCACTCTGTAAAGCAAATCTTTATGTTACATAGCTCTTACATGGAACTCTACCAAATTAGGCAATACCAGCTTTGGTCTTGCTCTATAGACATGGGAAACACTAACTGGTACAGAGTGTAAGCAAAGAAAGCATAAGGCATGAAAGTGTCTGCAGCAGCTTCTCTGGGGGTTGGCAACACAAGCAACTAACAAGACTTGTGTTTTGATCAACTCCAGAAAGCAAACTATAGAAACCAAAAGCAGAGATCACAGTTCACTCTGTAAAGCAAATCTTTATCTTACATAGCTCTATCACAGAAACTTAGTAAATTAGGCAGTAACAGCTTTAGTTCTCCTTCTATGGACATGAAAGACACCAAAGGTGCAGCGTAAAAGCAAGTAATGGATAAGGCAAGAGAGGGTCTGCAGCAGCTTCTCTGCTGGTTGGCAGCACAAACATTAACATGACTTGTGTTTTCATCAACTCCAGAAAGCAAGCCATGGAAACCAAAAGCAGAGATCACTGTTCACTCTGAAAAGCAAATCTTTATGTTACATAGCTCTTACATGGAACTCTATCAAATTAGGCAATACCAGCTTTGGTCTTGCTCTATAGACATGGGAAACACTAACTGGTACAGAGTGTAAGCAAGTAAAGCATAAAGCATGAAAGTGTCTGCAGCAGCTTCTCTGGTGGTTGGCAACACAAGAAACTAACAAGACTTGTGTTTTGATCAACTCCAGAAAGCAAACTATAGAAACCAAAAGCAGAGATCACAGTTCACTCTGTAAAGCAAATCTTTATGTTACATAGCTCTATCACAGAAACTTAGTAAATTAGGCAGTAACAGCTTTAGTTCTTCTCCGATGGACATGAAAGACACCAACCGGTGCAGCGTAAAAGCCAGTAATGAATAAAGCAAGGGAGTGTCTGCAGCAGGTTCTCTGCTGGTTGGCAGCACAAGCAACTAACAAGACTTGTGTTTTCATCAACTCCAGAAAGCAAGCCATAGAAACCAAAAGCAGAGATCACTGTTCACTCTGAAAAGCAAATCTTAATGTTACATAGCTCTTACATGGAACTCTATCAAATTAGGCAATACCAGCTTTGGTCTTGCTCTATAGACATGGGAAACACTAACTGGTACAGAGTGTAAGCAAGTAAAGCATAAGGCATGAAAGTGTCTGCAGCAGCTTCTCTGGTGGTTGGCAACACAAGCAACTAACAAGACTTGTGTTTTGATCAACTCCAGAAAGCAAGCCATGGAAACCAAAAGCAGAGATCACTGTTCACTCTGTAAAGCAAATCTTTATGTTACATAGCTCTTACATGGAACTCTATCAAATTAGGCAATACCAGCTTTGGTCTTGCTCTATAGACATGGGAAACACTAACTGGTACAGAGTGTAAGCAAAGAAAGCATAAGGCATGAAAGTGTCTGCAGCAGCTTCTCTGGTGGTTGGCAACACAAGCAACTAACAAGACTTGTGTTTTGATCAACTCCAGAAAGCAAACCATGGAAACCAAAAGCAGAGATCACTGTTCACTCTGTAAAGCAAATCTTTATGTTACATAGCTCTATCACAGAAACTTAGTAAATTAGGCAGTAACAGCTTTAGTTCTCCTCCTATGGACATGAAAGACACCAACCAGTGCAGCGTAAAAGCATATAATGGATAAAGCAAGGGAGTGACTGCAGCAGCTTCTCTGCTGGTTGGCAGCACAAGCAACTAACATGAGTTGTGTTTTCATCAACTCCAGAAAGCAAGCCATGGAAACCAAAAGCAGAGATCACTGTTCACTCTGAAAAGCAAATCTTTATGTTACATAGCTCTTACATGGAACTCTACCAAATTAGGCAATACCAGCTTTGGTCTTGCTCTATATACATGGGAAACACTAACTGGTACAGAGTGTAAGCAAGGAAAGCATAAGGCATGAAAGTGTCTGCAGAAGCTTCTCTGGTGGTTGGCAACACAAGCAACTAACAAGACTTGTGTTTTGATCAACTCCAGAAAGCAAATCATAGAAACCAAAAGCAGAGATCACTGTTCACTCTGTAAAGCAAATCTTTATGTTACATAGCTCTTACATGGAACTCTACCAAATTAGGCAATACCAGCTTTGGTCTTGCTCTATAGACATGGGAAACACTAACTGGTACAGAGTGTAAGCAAAGAAAGCATAAGGCATGAAAGTGTCTGCAGCAGCTTCTCTGGGGGTTGGCAACACAAGCAACTAACAAGACTTGTGTTTTGATCAACTCCAGAAAGCAAACTATAGAAACCAAAAGCAGAGATCACAGTTCACTCTGTAAAGCAAATCTTTATGTTACATAGCTCTTACATGGAACTCTACCAAATTAGGCAATACCAGCTTTGGTCTTGCTCTATAGACATGAGAAACATCAACCGGTGGAGTGTCAAAGGAAAGGTTTCTGTTACATGGCTCTTTCATGGAAATCAAGCAAATTAGGAAGTACCCACCTTTATTCGTGGTCTGGTGACAAGCAAAACACATACATGTGCAAAGTGTAAACTGGTACTGCAAAAGGCAGGAAAGCGCCTTCAGCACCTTCTCTATTTCTTGGGAACACAAGCAACTAACAAGACTTGTGTTTTGATCAACTCCAGAAAGCAAACCATAGAAACCAAAAGCAGAGATCACAGTTCACTCTGTAAAGCAAATCTTTATGTTACATAGCTCTATCACAGAAACTTAGTAAATTAGGCAGTAACAGCTTTAGTTCTCCTTCTATGGACATGAAAGACACCAAAGGTGCAGCGTAAAAGCAAGTAATGGATAAGGCAATAGAGGGTCTGCAGCAGCTTCTCTGCTGGTTGGCAGCACAAACAACTAACATGACTTGTGTTTTGATCAACTCCAGAAAGCAAGCCATGGAAACCAAAAGCAGAGATCACTGTTCACTCTGAAAAGCAAATCTTTATGTTACATAGCTCTTACATGGTACTCTATCAAATTAGGCAATACCAGCTTTGGTCTTGCTCTATAGACATGGGAAACACTAACTGGTACAGAGTGTAAGCAAGTAAAGCATAAGGCATGAAAGTGTCTGCAGCAGCTTCTCTGGTGGTTGGCAACACAAGCAACTAACAAGACTTGTGTTTTGATCAACTCCAGAAAGCAAACTATAGAAACGCAAAGCAGAGATCACAGTTCACTCTGTAAAGGAAATCTTTATGTTACATAGCTCTATCACAGAAACTTAGTAAATTAGGCAGTAACAGCTTTAGTTCTCCTTCTATGGACATGAAAAACACCAACCGGTGCAGCGTAAAAGCCAGTAATGGATAAGGCAAGAGAGGGTCTGCAGCAGCTTCTCTGCTGGTTGGCAGCACAAACAACTAACATGACTTGTGTTTTCATCAACTCCAGAAAGCAAGCCATGGAAACCAAAAGCAGAGATCACTGTTCACTCTGTAAAGCAAATCTTAATGTTACATAGCTCTTACATGGAACTCTACCAAATTAGGCAATACCAGCTTTGGTCTTGCTCTATAGACATGGGAAACACTAACTGGTACAGAGTGTAAGCAAGTAAAGCATAAGGCATGAAAGTGTCTGCAGCAGCTTCTCTGGTGTTGGCAACACAAGCAACTAACAAGACTTGTGTTTTGATCAACTCCAGAAAGCAAACCATAGAAACCAAAAGCAGAGATCACAGTTCACTCTGTAAAGCAAATCTTTATGTTACGTAGCTCTATCACAGAAACTTAGTAAATTAGGCAGTAACAGCTTTAGTTCTTCTCCTATGGACATGAAAGACACCAACCGGTGCAGCGTAAAAGCCAGTAATGAATAAAGCAAGGGAGTGTCTGCAGCAGCTTCTCTGCTGGTTGGCAGCACAAACAACTAACATGACTTGTGTTTTCATCAACTCCAGAAAGCAAGCCATGGAAACCAAAAGCAGAGATCACTGTTCACTCTGAAAAGCAAATCTTAATGTTACATAGCTCTTACATGGAACTCTACCAAATTAGGCAATACCAGCTTTGGTCTTGCTCTATAGACATGGGAAACACTAACTGGTACAGAGTGTAAGCAAGTAAAGCATAAGGCATGAAAGTGTCTGCAGCAGCTTCTCTGGTGGTTGGCAACACAAGCAACTAACAAGACTTGTGTTTTGATCAACTCCAGAAAGCAAACCATAGAAACCAAAAGCAGAGATCACTGTTCACTCTGAAAAGCAAATCTTTATGTTACATAGCTCTTACATGGAACTCTACCAAATTAGGCAATACCAGCTTCTGTCTTGCTCTATAGACATGGGAAACACTAACTGGTACAGAGTGTAAGCAAGTAAAGCATAAGGCATGAAAGTGTCTGCAGCAGCTTCTCTGGTGGTTGGCAACACAAGCAACTAACAAGACTTGTGTTTTGATCAACTCCAGAAAGCAAACTATAGAAACCAAAAGCAGAGATCACAGTTCACTCTGTAAAGGAAATCTTTATGTTACATAGCTCTATCACAGAAACTTAGTAAATTAGGCAGTAACAGCTTTAGTTCTCCTTCTATGGACATGAAAGACACCAAAGGTGCAGCGTAAAAGCAAGTAATGGATAAGGCAATAGAGGGTCTGCAGCAGCTTCTCTGCTGGTTGGCAGCACAAACAACTAACATGACTTGTGTTTTCATCAACTCCAGAAAGCAAGCCATGGAAACCAAAAGCAGAGATCACTGTTCACTCTGAAAAGCAAATCTTTATGTTACATAGCTCTTACATGGTACTCTATCAAATTAGGCAATACCAGCTTTGGTCTTGCTCTATAGACATGGGAAACACTAACTGGTACAGAGTGTAAGCAAGTAAAGCATAAGGCATGAAAGTGTCTGCAGCAGCTTCTCTGGTGGTTGGCAACACAAGCAACTAACAAGACTTGTGTTTTGATCAACTCCAGAAAGCAAACTATAGAAACCAAAAGCAGAGATCACAGTTCACTCTGTAAAGGAAATCTTTATGTTACATAGCTCTATCACAGAAACTTAGTAAATTAGGCAGTAACAGCTTTAGTTCTCCTTCTATGGACATGAAAAACACCAACCGGTGCAGCGTAAAAGCCAGTAATGGATAAGGCAAGAGAGGGTCTGCAGCAGCTTCTCTGCTGGTTGGCAGCACAAACAACTAACATGACTTGTGTTTTCATCAACTCCAGAAAGCAAGCCATGGAAACCAAAAGCAGAGATCACTGTTCACTCTGTAAAGCAAATCTTAATGTTACATAGCTCTTACATGGAACTCTACCAAATTAGGCAATACCAGCTTTGGTCTTGCTCTATAGACATGGGAAACACTAACTGGTACAGAGTGTAAGCAAGTAAAGCATAAGGCATGAAAGTGTCTGCAGCAGCTTCTCTGGTGTTGGCAACACAAGCAACTAACAAGACTTGTGTTTTGATCAACTCCAGAAAGCAAACCATAGAAACCAAAAGCAGAGATCACAGTTCACTCTGTAAAGCAAATCTTTATGTTACGTAGCTCTATCACAGAAACTTAGTATATTAGGCAGTAACAGCTTTAGTTCTCCTTCTATGGACATGAAAGACACCAAAGGTGCAGCGTAAAAGCAAGTAATGGATAAGGCAAGAGAGGGTCTGCAGCAGCTTCTCTGCTGGTTGGCAGCACAAGCAACTAACAAGACTTGTGTTTTCATCAACTCCAGAAAGCAAGCCATGGAAACCAAAAGCAGAGATCACTGTTCACTCTGAAAAGCAAATCTTAATGTTACATAGCTCTTACATGGAACTCTATCAAATTAGGCAATACCAGCTTTGGTCTTGCTCTATAGACATGGGAAACACTAACTGGTACAGAGTGTAAGCAAAGAAAGCATAAGGCATGAAAGTGTCTGCAGCAGCTTCTCTGGTGGTTGGCAACACAAGCAACTAACAAGACTTGTGTTTTGATCAACTCCAGAAAGCAAACCATGGAAACCAAAAGCAGAGATCACTGTTCACTCTGAAAAGCAAATCTTTATGTTACATAGCTCTTACATGGAACTCTATCAAATTAGGCAATACCAGCTTTGGTCTTGCTCTATAGACATGGGAAACACTAACTGGTACAGAGTGTAAGCAAAGAAAGCATAAGGCATGAAAGTGTCTGCAGCAGCTTCTCTGGTGGTTGGCAACACAAGCAACTAACAAGACTTGTGTTTTGATCAACTCCAGAAAGCAAACCATGGAAACCAAAAGCAGAGATCACTGTTCACTCTGTAAAGCAAATCTTTATGTTACATAGCTCTATCACAGAAACTTAGTAAATTAGGCAGTAACAGCTTTAGTTCTCCTCCTATGGACATGAAAGACACCAACCAGTGCAGCGTAAAAGCATATAATGGATAAAGCAAGGGAGTGACTGCAGCAGCTTCTCTGCTGGTTGGCAGCACAAGCAACTAACATGAGTTGTGTTTTCATCAACTCCAGAAAGCAAGCCATGGAAACCAAAAGCAGAAACCACTGTTCACTCGGAAAAGCAAAGCTTTATGTTACAGTGCTCTTTCATGGAAACTTAGCAAATTAGGCAGTAACAGCTTTGGACTTGCTCTATAGACATGAGAAACATCAACCGGTGGAGTGTCAAAGGAAAGGTTTCTGTTACATGGCTCTTTCATGGAAATCAAGCAAATTAGGAAGTACCCACCTTTATTCGTGGTCTGGTGACAAGCAAAACACATACATGTGCAAAGTGTAAACTGGTACTGCAAAAGGCAGGAAAGCGCCTTCAGCACCTTCTCTATTTCTTGGGAACACAAACAACAGACAAGACTTTTGTTTTGATCAACTCCAGAAAGCAAACTATAGAAACCAATAGCAGAGATCACTGTTCACTCTGTAAAGCAAATACTTATGTTACATAGCTCTATCACAGAAACTTAGTAAATTAGGCAGTAACAGCTTTAGTTCTCCTTCTATGGACATGAAAGACACCAACCGGTGCAGCGTAAAAGCCAGTAATGGATAAGGCAAGAGAGGGTCTGCAGCAGCTTCTCTGCTGATTGGCAGCACAAAGAACTAACAAGACTTGTGTTTTCATCAACTCCAGAAAGCAAGCCATGGAAACCAAAAGCAGAGATGACTGTTCACTCTGAAAAGCAAATCTTTATGTTACATAGCTCTTACATGGAACTCTATCAAATTAGGCAATACCAGCTTTGGTCTTGCTCTATAGACATGGGAAACACTAACTGGTACAGAGTGTAAGCAAAGAAAGCATAAGGCATGAAAGTGTCTGCAGCAGCTTCTCTGGTGTTGGCAACACAAGCAACTAACAAGACTTGTGTTTTGATCAACTCCAGAAAGCAAACTATAGAAACCAAAAGCAGAGATCACAGTTCACTCTGTAAAGGAAATCTTTATGTTACATAGCTCTATCACAGAAACTTAGTAAATTAGGCAGTAACAGCTTTAGTTCTCCTTCTATGGACATGAAAAACACCAACCGGTGCAGCGTAAAAGCCAGTAATGGATAAGGCAAGAGAGGGTCTGCAGCAGCTTCTCTGCTGGTTGGCAGCACAAACAACTAACATGACTTGTGTTTTCATCAACTCCAGAAAGCAAGCCATGGAAACCAAAAGCAGAGATCACAGTTCACTCTGTAAAGCAAATCTTTATGTTACATAGCTCTTACATAGAACTCTACCAAATTAGGCAATACCAGCTTTGGTCTTGCTCTATAGACATGGGAAACACTAACTGGTACAGAGTGTAAGCAAGTAAAGCATAAGGCATGAAAGTGTCTGCAGCAGCTTCTCTGGTGGTTGGCAACACAAGAAACTAACAAGACTTGTGTTTTGATCAACTCCAGAAAGCAAACTATAGAAACCAAAAGCAGAGATCACAGTTCACTCTGTAAAGCAAATCTTTATGTTACATAGCTCTATCACAGAAACTTAGTAAATTAGGCAGTAACAGCTTTAGTTCTTCTCCGATGGACATGAAAGACACCAACCGGTGCAGCGTAAAAGCCAGTAATGAATAAAGCAAGGGAGTGTCTGCAGCAGCTTCTCTGCTGGTTGGCAGCACAAGCAACTAACAAGACTTGTGTTTTCATCAACTCCAGAAAGCAAGCCATAGAAACCAAAAGCAGAGATCACTGTTCACTCTGAAAAGCAAATCTTAATGTTACATAGCTCTTACATGGAACTCTATCAAATTAGGCAATACCAGCTTTGGTCTTGCTCTATAGACATGGGAAACACTAACTGGTACAGAGTGTAAGCAAGTAAAGCATAAGGCATGAAAGTGTCTGCAGCAGCTTCTCTGGTGGTTGGCAACACAAGCAACTAACAAGACTTGTGTTTTGATCAACTCCAGAAAGCAAGCCATGGAAACCAAAAGCAGAGATCACTGTTCACTCTGTAAAGCAAATCTTTATGTTACATAGCTCTTACATGGAACTCTATCAAATTAGGCAATACCAGCTTTGGTCTTGCTCTATAGACATGGGAAACACTAACTGGTACAGAGTGTAAGCAAAGAAAGCATAAGGCATGAAAGTGTCTGCAGCAGCTTCTCTGGTGGTTGGCAACACAAGCAACTAACAAGACTTGTGTTTTGATCAACTCCAGAAAGCAAACCATGGAAACCAAAAGCAGAGATCACTGTTCACTCTGTAAAGCAAATCTTTATGTTACATAGCTCTATCACAGAAACTTAGTAAATTAGGCAGTAACAGCTTTAGTTCTCCTCCTATGGACATGAAAGACACCAACCAGTGCAGCGTAAAAGCATATAATGGATAAAGCAAGGGAGTGACTGCAGCAGCTTCTCTGCTGGTTGGCAGCACAAGCAACTAACATGAGTTGTGTTTTCATCAACTCCAGAAAGCAAGCCATGGAAACCAAAAGCAGAGATCACTGTTCACTCTGAAAAGCAAATCTTTATGTTACATAGCTCTTACATGGAACTCTACCAAATTAGGCAATACCAGCTTTGGTCTTGCTCTATATACATGGGAAACACTAACTGGTACAGAGTGTAAGCAAGGAAAGCATAAGGCATGAAAGTGTCTGCAGAAGCTTCTCTGGTGGTTGGCAACACAAGCAACTAACAAGACTTGTGTTTTGATCAACTCCAGAAAGCAAATCATAGAAACCAAAAGCAGAGATCACTGTTCACTCTGTAAAGCAAATCTTTATGTTACATAGCTCTTACATGGAACTCTACCAAATTAGGCAATACCAGCTTTGGTCTTGCTCTATAGACATGGGAAACACTAACTGGTACAGAGTGTAAGCAAAGAAAGCATAAGGCATGAAAGTGTCTGCAGCAGCTTCTCTGGGGGTTGGCAACACAAGCAACTAACAAGACTTGTGTTTTGATCAACTCCAGAAAGCAAACTATAGAAACCAAAAGCAGAGATCACAGTTCACTCTGTAAAGCAAATCTTTATGTTACATAGCTCTTACATGGAACTCTACCAAATTAGGCAATACCAGCTTTGGTCTTGCTCTATAGACATGAGAAACATCAACCGGTGGAGTGTCAAAGGAAAGGTTTCTGTTACATGGCTCTTTCATGGAAATCAAGCAAATTAGGAAGTACCCACCTTTATTCGTGGTCTGGTGACAAGCAAAACACATACATGTGCAAAGTGTAAACTGGTACTGCAAAAGGCAGGAAAGCGCCTTCAGCACCTTCTCTATTTCTTGGGAACACAAGCAACTAACAAGACTTGTGTTTTGATCAACTCCAGAAAGCAAACCATAGAAACCAAAAGCAGAGATCACAGTTCACTCTGTAAAGCAAATCTTTATGTTACATAGCTCTATCACAGAAACTTAGTAAATTAGGCAGTAACAGCTTTAGTTCTCCTTCTATGGACATGAAAGACACCAAAGGTGCAGCGTAAAAGCAAGTAATGGATAAGGCAATAGAGGGTCTGCAGCAGCTTCTCTGCTGGTTGGCAGCACAAACAACTAACATGACTTGTGTTTTGATCAACTCCAGAAAGCAAGCCATGGAAACCAAAAGCAGAGATCACTGTTCACTCTGAAAAGCAAATCTTTATGTTACATAGCTCTTACATGGTACTCTATCAAATTAGGCAATACCAGCTTTGGTCTTGCTCTATAGACATGGGAAACACTAACTGGTACAGAGTGTAAGCAAGTAAAGCATAAGGCATGAAAGTGTCTGCAGCAGCTTCTCTGGTGGTTGGCAACACAAGCAACTAACAAGACTTGTGTTTTGATCAACTCCAGAAAGCAAACTATAGAAACGCAAAGCAGAGATCACAGTTCACTCTGTAAAGGAAATCTTTATGTTACATAGCTCTATCACAGAAACTTAGTAAATTAGGCAGTAACAGCTTTAGTTCTCCTTCTATGGACATGAAAAACACCAACCGGTGCAGCGTAAAAGCCAGTAATGGATAAGGCAAGAGAGGGTCTGCAGCAGCTTCTCTGCTGGTTGGCAGCACAAACAACTAACATGACTTGTGTTTTCATCAACTCCAGAAAGCAAGCCATGGAAACCAAAAGCAGAGATCACTGTTCACTCTGTAAAGCAAATCTTAATGTTACATAGCTCTTACATGGAACTCTACCAAATTAGGCAATACCAGCTTTGGTCTTGCTCTATAGACATGGGAAACACTAACTGGTACAGAGTGTAAGCAAGTAAAGCATAAGGCATGAAAGTGTCTGCAGCAGCTTCTCTGGTGTTGGCAACACAAGCAACTAACAAGACTTGTGTTTTGATCAACTCCAGAAAGCAAACCATAGAAACCAAAAGCAGAGATCACAGTTCACTCTGTAAAGCAAATCTTTATGTTACGTAGCTCTATCACAGAAACTTAGTAAATTAGGCAGTAACAGCTTTAGTTCTTCTCCTATGGACATGAAAGACACCAACCGGTGCAGCGTAAAAGCCAGTAATGAATAAAGCAAGGGAGTGTCTGCAGCAGCTTCTCTGCTGGTTGGCAGCACAAACAACTAACATGACTTGTGTTTTCATCAACTCCAGAAAGCAAGCCATGGAAACCAAAAGCAGAGATCACTGTTCACTCTGAAAAGCAAATCTTAATGTTACATAGCTCTTACATGGAACTCTACCAAATTAGGCAATACCAGCTTTGGTCTTGCTCTATAGACATGGGAAACACTAACTGGTACAGAGTGTAAGCAAGTAAAGCATAAGGCATGAAAGTGTCTGCAGCAGCTTCTCTGGTGGTTGGCAACACAAGCAACTAACAAGACTTGTGTTTTGATCAACTCCAGAAAGCAAACCATAGAAACCAAAAGCAGAGATCACTGTTCACTCTGAAAAGCAAATCTTTATGTTACATAGCTCTTACATGGAACTCTACCAAATTAGGCAATACCAGCTTCTGTCTTGCTCTATAGACATGGGAAACACTAACTGGTACAGAGTGTAAGCAAGTAAAGCATAAGGCATGAAAGTGTCTGCAGCAGCTTCTCTGGTGGTTGGCAACACAAGCAACTAACAAGACTTGTGTTTTGATCAACTCCAGAAAGCAAACTATAGAAACCAAAAGCAGAGATCACAGTTCACTCTGTAAAGGAAATCTTTATGTTACATAGCTCTATCACAGAAACTTAGTAAATTAGGCAGTAACAGCTTTAGTTCTCCTTCTATGGACATGAAAGACACCAAAGGTGCAGCGTAAAAGCAAGTAATGGATAAGGCAATAGAGGGTCTGCAGCAGCTTCTCTGCTGGTTGGCAGCACAAACAACTAACATGACTTGTGTTTTCATCAACTCCAGAAAGCAAGCCATGGAAACCAAAAGCAGAGATCACTGTTCACTCTGAAAAGCAAATCTTTATGTTACATAGCTCTTACATGGTACTCTATCAAATTAGGCAATACCAGCTTTGGTCTTGCTCTATAGACATGGGAAACACTAACTGGTACAGAGTGTAAGCAAGTAAAGCATAAGGCATGAAAGTGTCTGCAGCAGCTTCTCTGGTGGTTGGCAACACAAGCAACTAACAAGACTTGTGTTTTGATCAACTCCAGAAAGCAAACTATAGAAACCAAAAGCAGAGATCACAGTTCACTCTGTAAAGGAAATCTTTATGTTACATAGCTCTATCACAGAAACTTAGTAAATTAGGCAGTAACAGCTTTAGTTCTCCTTCTATGGACATGAAAAACACCAACCGGTGCAGCGTAAAAGCCAGTAATGGATAAGGCAAGAGAGGGTCTGCAGCAGCTTCTCTGCTGGTTGGCAGCACAAACAACTAACATGACTTGTGTTTTCATCAACTCCAGAAAGCAAGCCATGGAAACCAAAAGCAGAGATCACTGTTCACTCTGTAAAGCAAATCTTAATGTTACATAGCTCTTACATGGAACTCTACCAAATTAGGCAATACCAGCTTTGGTCTTGCTCTATAGACATGGGAAACACTAACTGGTACAGAGTGTAAGCAAGTAAAGCATAAGGCATGAAAGTGTCTGCAGCAGCTTCTCTGGTGTTGGCAACACAAGCAACTAACAAGACTTGTGTTTTGATCAACTCCAGAAAGCAAACCATAGAAACCAAAAGCAGAGATCACAGTTCACTCTGTAAAGCAAATCTTTATGTTACGTAGCTCTATCACAGAAACTTAGTATATTAGGCAGTAACAGCTTTAGTTCTCCTTCTATGGACATGAAAGACACCAAAGGTGCAGCGTAAAAGCAAGTAATGGATAAGGCAAGAGAGGGTCTGCAGCAGCTTCTCTGCTGGTTGGCAGCACAAGCAACTAACAAGACTTGTGTTTTCATCAACTCCAGAAAGCAAGCCATGGAAACCAAAAGCAGAGATCACTGTTCACTCTGAAAAGCAAATCTTAATGTTACATAGCTCTTACATGGAACTCTATCAAATTAGGCAATACCAGCTTTGGTCTTGCTCTATAGACATGGGAAACACTAACTGGTACAGAGTGTAAGCAAAGAAAGCATAAGGCATGAAAGTGTCTGCAGCAGCTTCTCTGGTGGTTGGCAACACAAGCAACTAACAAGACTTGTGTTTTGATCAACTCCAGAAAGCAAACCATGGAAACCAAAAGCAGAGATCACTGTTCACTCTGAAAAGCAAATCTTTATGTTACATAGCTCTTACATGGAACTCTATCAAATTAGGCAATACCAGCTTTGGTCTTGCTCTATAGACATGGGAAACACTAACTGGTACAGAGTGTAAGCAAAGAAAGCATAAGGCATGAAAGTGTCTGCAGCAGCTTCTCTGGTGGTTGGCAACACAAGCAACTAACAAGACTTGTGTTTTGATCAACTCCAGAAAGCAAACCATGGAAACCAAAAGCAGAGATCACTGTTCACTCTGTAAAGCAAATCTTTATGTTACATAGCTCTATCACAGAAACTTAGTAAATTAGGCAGTAACAGCTTTAGTTCTCCTCCTATGGACATGAAAGACACCAACCAGTGCAGCGTAAAAGCATATAATGGATAAAGCAAGGGAGTGACTGCAGCAGCTTCTCTGCTGGTTGGCAGCACAAGCAACTAACATGAGTTGTGTTTTCATCAACTCCAGAAAGCAAGCCATGGAAACCAAAAGCAGAGATCACTGTTCACTCTGAAAAGCAAATCTTTATGTTACATAGCTCTTACATGGAACTCTACCAAATTAGGCAATACCAGCTTTGGTCTTGCTCTATATACATGGGAAACACTAACTGGTACAGAGTGTAAGCAAGGAAAGCATAAGGCATGAAAGTGTCTGCAGCAGCTTCTCTGGTGGTTGGCAACACAAGCAACTAACAAGACTTGTGTTTTGATCAACTCCAGAAAGCAAATCATAGAAACCAAAAGCAGAGATCACTGTTCACTCTGTAAAGCAAATCTTTATGTTACATAGCTCTTACATGGAACTCTACCAAATTAGGCAATACCAGCTTTGGTCTTGCTCTATAGACATGGGAAACACTAACTGGTACAGAGTGTAAGCAAAGAAAGCATAAGGCATGAAAGTGTCTGCAGCAGCTTCTCTGGGGGTTGGCAACACAAGCAACTATCAAGACTTGTGTTTTGATCAACTCCAGAAAGCAAACTATAGAAACCAAAAGCAGAGATCACTGTTCACTCTGTAAAGCAAATCTTTATCTTACATAGCTCTATCACAGAAACTTAGTAAATTAGGCAGTAACAGCTTTAGTTCTCCTTCTATGGACATGAAAGACACCAAAGGTGCAGCGTAAAAGCAAGTAATGGATAAGGCAAGAGAGGGTCTGCAGCAGCTTCTCTGCTGGTTGGCAGCACAAACATTAACATGACTTGTGTTTTCATCAACTCCAGAAAGCAAGCCATGGAAACCAAAAGCAGAGATCACTGTTCACTCTGAAAAGCAAATCTTTATGTTACATAGCTCTTACATGGAACTCTATCAAATTAGGCAATACCAGCTTTGGTCTTGCTCTATAGACATGGGAAACACTAACTGGTACAGAGTGTAAGCAAGTAAAGCATAAAGCATGAAAGTGTCTGCAGCAGCTTCTCTGGTGGTTGGCAACACAAGCAACTAACAAGACTTGTGTTTTGATCAACTCCAGAAAGCAAACTATAGAAACCAAAAGCAGAGATCACAGTTCACTCTGTAAAGCAAATCTTTATGTTACATAGCTCTATCACAGAAACTTAGTAAATTAGGCAGTAACAGCTTTAGTTCTTCTCCGATGGACATGAAAGACACCAACCGGTGCAGCGTAAAAGCCAGTAATGAATAAAGCAAGGGAGTGTCTGCAGCAGCTTCTCTGCTGGTTGGCAGCACAAGCAACTAACAAGACTTGTGTTTTCATCAACTCCAGAAAGCAAGCCATAGAAACCAAAAGCAGAGATCACTGTTCACTCTGAAAAGCAAATCTTAATGTTACATAGCTCTTACATGGAACTCTATCAAATTAGGCAATACCAGCTTTGGTCTTGCTCTATAGACATGGGAAACACTAACTGGTACAGAGTGTAAGCAAGTAAAGCATAAGGCATGAAAGTGTCTGCAGCAGCTTCTCTGGTGGTTGGCAACACAAGCAACTAACATGACTTGTGTTTTCATCAACTCCAGAAAGCAAGCCATGGAAACCAAAAGCAGAGATCACTGTTCACTCTGTAAAGCAAATCTTTATGTTACATAGCTCTTACATGGAACTCTATCAAATTAGGCAATACCAGCTTTGGTCTTGCTCTATAGACATGGGAAACACTAACTGGTACAGAGTGTAAGCAAAGAAAGCATAAGGCATGAAAGTGTCTGCAGCAGCTTCTCTGGTGGTTGGCAACACAAGCAACTAACAAGACTTGTGTTTTGATCAACTCCAGAAAGCAAACCATGGAAACCAAAAGCAGAGATCACTGTTCACTCTGTAAAGCAAATCTTTATGTTACATAGCTCTATCACAGAAACTTAGTAAATTAGGCAGTAACAGCTTTAGTTCTCCTCCTATGGACATGAAAGACACCAACCAGTGCAGCGTAAAAGCATATAATGGATAAAGCAAGGGAGTGACTGCAGCAGCTTCTCTGCTGGTTGGCAGCACAAGCAACTAACATGAGTTGTGTTTTCATCAACTCCAGAAAGCAAGCCATGGAAACCAAAAGCAGAGATCACTGTTCACTCTGAAAAGCAAATCTTTATGTTACATAGCTCTTACATGGAACTCTACCAAATTAGGCAATACCAGCTTTGGTCTTGCTCTATATACATGGGAAACACTAACTGGTACAGAGTGTAAGCAAGGAAAGCATAAGGCATGAAAGTGTCTGCAGAAGCTTCTCTGGTGGTTGGCAACACAAGCAACTAACAAGACTTGTGTTTTGATCAACTCCAGAAAGCAAATCATAGAAACCAAAAGCAGAGATCACTGTTCACTCTGTAAAGCAAATCTTTATGTTACATAGCTCTTACATGGAACTCTACCAAATTAGGCAATACCAGCTTTGGTCTTGCTCTATAGACATGGGAAACACTAACTGGTACAGAGTGTAAGCAAAGAAAGCATAAGGCATGAAAGTGTCTGCAGCAGCTTCTCTGGGGGTTGGCAACACAAGCAACTAACAAGACTTGTGTTTTGATCAACTCCAGAAAGCAAACTATAGAAACCAAAAGCAGAGATCACAGTTCACTCTGTAAAGCAAATCTTTATGTTACATAGCTCTTACATGGAACTCTACCAAATTAGGCAATACCAGCTTTGGTCTTGCTCTATAGACATGAGAAACATCAACCGGTGGAGTGTCAAAGGAAAGGTTTCTGTTACATGGCTCTTTCATGGAAATCAAGCAAATTAGGAAGTACCCACCTTTATTCGTGGTCTGGTGACAAGCAAAACACATACATGTGCAAAGTGTAAACTGGTACTGCAAAAGGCAGGAAAGCGCCTTCAGCACCTTCTCTATTTCTTGGGAACACAAGCAACTAACAAGACTTGTGTTTTGATCAACTCCAGAAAGCAAACCATAGAAACCAAAAGCAGAGATCACAGTTCACTCTGTAAAGCAAATCTTTATGTTACATAGCTCTATCACAGAAACTTAGTAAATTAGGCAGTAACAGCTTTAGTTCTCCTTCTATGGACATGAAAGACACCAAAGGTGCAGCGTAAAAGCAAGTAATGGATAAGGCAATAGAGGGTCTGCAGCAGCTTCTCTGCTGGTTGGCAGCACAAACAACTAACATGACTTGTGTTTTGATCAACTCCAGAAAGCAAGCCATGGAAACCAAAAGCAGAGATCACTGTTCACTCTGAAAAGCAAATCTTTATGTTACATAGCTCTTACATGGTACTCTATCAAATTAGGCAATACCAGCTTTGGTCTTGCTCTATAGACATGGGAAACACTAACTGGTACAGAGTGTAAGCAAGTAAAGCATAAGGCATGAAAGTGTCTGCAGCAGCTTCTCTGGTGGTTGGCAACACAAGCAACTAACAAGACTTGTGTTTTGATCAACTCCAGAAAGCAAACTATAGAAACGCAAAGCAGAGATCACAGTTCACTCTGTAAAGGAAATCTTTATGTTACATAGCTCTATCACAGAAACTTAGTAAATTAGGCAGTAACAGCTTTAGTTCTCCTTCTATGGACATGAAAAACACCAACCGGTGCAGCGTAAAAGCCAGTAATGGATAAGGCAAGAGAGGGTCTGCAGCAGCTTCTCTGCTGGTTGGCAGCACAAACAACTAACATGACTTGTGTTTTCATCAACTCCAGAAAGCAAGCCATGGAAACCAAAAGCAGAGATCACTGTTCACTCTGTAAAGCAAATCTTAATGTTACATAGCTCTTACATGGAACTCTACCAAATTAGGCAATACCAGCTTTGGTCTTGCTCTATAGACATGGGAAACACTAACTGGTACAGAGTGTAAGCAAGTAAAGCATAAGGCATGAAAGTGTCTGCAGCAGCTTCTCTGGTGTTGGCAACACAAGCAACTAACAAGACTTGTGTTTTGATCAACTCCAGAAAGCAAACCATAGAAACCAAAAGCAGAGATCACAGTTCACTCTGTAAAGCAAATCTTTATGTTACGTAGCTCTATCACAGAAACTTAGTAAATTAGGCAGTAACAGCTTTAGTTCTTCTCCTATGGACATGAAAGACACCAACCGGTGCAGCGTAAAAGCCAGTAATGAATAAAGCAAGGGAGTGTCTGCAGCAGCTTCTCTGCTGGTTGGCAGCACAAACAACTAACATGACTTGTGTTTTCATCAACTCCAGAAAGCAAGCCATGGAAACCAAAAGCAGAGATCACTGTTCACTCTGAAAAGCAAATCTTAATGTTACATAGCTCTTACATGGAACTCTACCAAATTAGGCAATACCAGCTTTGGTCTTGCTCTATAGACATGGGAAACACTAACTGGTACAGAGTGTAAGCAAGTAAAGCATAAGGCATGAAAGTGTCTGCAGCAGCTTCTCTGGTGGTTGGCAACACAAGCAACTAACAAGACTTGTGTTTTGATCAACTCCAGAAAGCAAACCATAGAAACCAAAAGCAGAGATCACTGTTCACTCTGAAAAGCAAATCTTTATGTTACATAGCTCTTACATGGAACTCTACCAAATTAGGCAATACCAGCTTCTGTCTTGCTCTATAGACATGGGAAACACTAACTGGTACAGAGTGTAAGCAAGTAAAGCATAAGTCATGAAAGTGTCTGCAGCAGCTTCTCTGGGGGTTGGCAACACAAGCAACTAACAAGACTTGTGTTTTGATCAACTCCAGAAAGCAAACTATAGAAACCAAAAGCAGAGATCACAGTTCACTCTGTAAAGGAAATCTTTATGTTACATAGCTCTATCACAGAAACTTAGTAAATTAGGCAGTAACAGCTTTAGTTCTCCTTCTATGGACATGAAAGACACCAAAGGTGCAGCGTAAAAGCAAGTAATGGATAAGGCAATAGAGGGTCTGCAGCAGCTTCTCTGCTGGTTGGCAGCACAAACAACTAACATGACTTGTGTTTTCATCAACTCCAGAAAGCAAGCCATGGAAACCAAAAGCAGAGATCACTGTTCACTCTGAAAAGCAAATCTTTATGTTACATAGCTCTTACATGGTACTCTATCAAATTAGGCAATACCAGCTTTGGTCTTGCTCTATAGACATGGGAAACACTAACTGGTACAGAGTGTAAGCAAGTAAAGCATAAGGCATGAAAGTGTCTGCAGCAGCTTCTCTGGTGGTTGGCAACACAAGCAACTAACAAGACTTGTGTTTTGATCAACTCCAGAAAGCAAACTATAGAAACCAAAAGCAGAGATCACAGTTCACTCTGTAAAGGAAATCTTTATGTTACATAGCTCTATCACAGAAACTTAGTAAATTAGGCAGTAACAGCTTTAGTTCTCCTTCTATGGACATGAAAAACACCAACCGGTGCAGCGTAAAAGCCAGTAATGGATAAGGCAAGAGAGGGTCTGCAGCAGCTTCTCTGCTGGTTGGCAGCACAAACAACTAACATGACTTGTGTTTTCATCAACTCCAGAAAGCAAGCCATGGAAACCAAAAGCAGAGATCACTGTTCACTCTGTAAAGCAAATCTTAATGTTACATAGCTCTTACATGGAACTCTACCAAATTAGGCAATACCAGCTTTGGTCTTGCTCTATAGACATGGGAAACACTAACTGGTACAGAGTGTAAGCAAGTAAAGCATAAGGCATGAAAGTGTCTGCAGCAGCTTCTCTGGTGTTGGCAACACAAGCAACTAACAAGACTTGTGTTTTGATCAACTCCAGAAAGCAAACCATAGAAACCAAAAGCAGAGATCACAGTTCACTCTGTAAAGCAAATCTTTATGTTACGTAGCTCTATCACAGAAACTTAGTATATTAGGCAGTAACAGCTTTAGTTCTCCTTCTATGGACATGAAAGACACCAAAGGTGCAGCGTAAAAGCAAGTAATGGATAAGGCAAGAGAGGGTCTGCAGCAGCTTCTCTGCTGGTTGGCAGCACAAGCAACTAACAAGACTTGTGTTTTCATCAACTCCAGAAAGCAAGCCATGGAAACCAAAAGCAGAGATCACTGTTCACTCTGAAAAGCAAATCTTAATGTTACATAGCTCTTACATGGAACTCTATCAAATTAGGCAATACCAGCTTTGGTCTTGCTCTATAGACATGGGAAACACTAACTGGTACAGAGTGTAAGCAAGTAAAGCATAAGGCATGAAAGTGTCTGCAGCAGCTTCTCTGGTGGTTGGCAACACAAGCAACTAACAAGACTTGTGTTTTGATCAACTCCAGAAAGCAAACCATGGAAACCAAAAGCAGAGATCACTGTTCACTCTGTAAAGCAAATCTTTATGTTACATAGCTCTATCACAGAAACTTAGTAAATTAGGCAGTAACAGCTTTAGTTCTCCTCCTATGGACATGAAAGACACCAACCAGTGCAGCGTAAAAGCATATAATGGATAAAGCAAGGGAGTGACTGCAGCAGCTTCTCTGCTGGTTGGCAGCACAAGCAACTAACATGAGTTGTGTTTTCATCAACTCCAGAAAGCAAGCCATGGAAACCAAAAGCAGAGATCACTGTTCACTCTGAAAAGCAAATCTTAATGTTACATAGCTCTTACATGGAACTCTACCAAATTAGGCAATACCAGCTTTGGTCTTGCTCTATAGACATGGGAAACACTAACTGGTACAGAGTGTAAGCAAGGAAAGCATAAGGCATGAAAGTGTCTGCAGCAGCTTCTCTGGTGGTTGGCAACACAAGCAACTAACAAGACTTGTGTTTTGATCAACTCCAGAAAGCAAATCATAGAAACCAAAAGCAGAGATCACTGTTCACTCTGTAAAGCAAATCTTTATGTTACATAGCTCTTACATGGAACTCTACCAAATTAGGCAATACCAGCTTCTGTCTTGCTCTATAGACATGGGAAACACTAACTGGTACAGAGTGTAAGCAAGTAAAGCATAAGGCATGAAAGTGTCTGCAGCAGCTTCTCTGGGGGTTGGCAACACAAGCAACTAACAAGACTTGTGTTTTGATCAACTCCAGAAAGCAAACTATAGAAACCAAAAGCAGAGATCACAGTTCACTCTGTAAAGGAAATCTTTATGTTACATAGCTCTATCACAGAAACTTAGTAAATTAGGCAGTAACAGCTTTAGTTCTCCTTCTATGGACATGAAAGACACCAAAGGTGCAGCGTAAAAGCAAGTAATGGATAAGGCAATAGAGGGTCTGCAGCAGCTTCTCTGCTGGTTGGCAGCACAAACAACTAACATGACTTGTGTTTTCATCAACTCCAGAAAGCAAGCCATGGAAACCAAAAGCAGAGATCACTGTTCACTCTGAAAAGCAAATCTTTATGTTACATAGCTCTTACATGGTACTCTATCAAATTAGGCAATACCAGCTTTGGTCTTGCTCTATAGACATGGGAAACACTAACTGGTACAGAGTGTAAGCAAGTAAAGCATAAGGCATGAAAGTGTCTGCAGCAGCTTCTCTGGTGGTTGGCAACACAAGCAACTAACAAGACTTGTGTTTTGATCAACTCCAGAAAGCAAACTATAGAAACCAAAAGCAGAGATCACAGTTCACTCTGTAAAGGAAATCTTTATGTTACATAGCTCTATCACAGAAACTTAGTAAATTAGGCAGTAACAGCTTTAGTTCTCCTTCTATGGACATGAAAAACACCAACCGGTGCAGCGTAAAAGCCAGTAATGGATAAGGCAAGAGAGGGTCTGCAGCAGCTTCTCTGCTGGTTGGCAGCACAAACAACTAACATGACTTGTGTTTTCATCAACTCCAGAAAGCAAGCCATGGAAACCAAAAGCAGAGATCACTGTTCACTCTGTAAAGCAAATCTTTATGTTACATAGCTCTTACATAGAACTCTACCAAATTAGGCAATACCAGCTTTGGTCTTGCTCTATAGACATGGGAAACACTAACTGGTACAGAGTGTAAGCAAGTAAAGCATAAGGCATGAAAGTGTCTGCAGCAGCTTCTCTGGTGTTGGCAACACAAGCAACTAACAAGACTTGTGTTTTGATCAACTCCAGAAAGCAAACCATAGAAACCAAAAGCAGAGATCACAGTTCACTCTGTAAAGCAAATCTTTATGTTACGTAGCTCTATCACAGAAACTTAGTATATTAGGCAGTAACAGCTTTAGTTCTCCTTCTATGGACATGAAAGACACCAAAGGTGCAGCGTAAAAGCAAGTAATGGATAAGGCAAGAGAGGGTCTGCAGCAGCTTCTCTGCTGGTTGGCAGCACAAGCAACTAACAAGACTTGTGTTTTCATCAACTCCAGAAAGCAAGCCATGGAAACCAAAAGCAGAGATCACTGTTCACTCTGAAAAGCAAATCTTAATGTTACATAGCTCTTACATGGAACTCTATCAAATTAGGCAATACCAGCTTTGGTCTTGCTCTATAGACATGGGAAACACTAACTGGTACAGAGTGTAAGCAAGTAAAGCATAAGGCATGAAAGTGTCTGCAGCAGCTTCTCTGGTGGTTGGCAACACAAGCAACTAACAAGACTTGTGTTTTGATCAACTCCAGAAAGCAAACCATAGAAACCAAAAGCAGAGATCACTGTTCACTCTGTAAAGCAAATCTTTATGTTACATAGCTCTTACATGGAACTCTACCAAATTAGGCAATACCAGCTTTGGTCTTGCTCTATAGACATGGGAAACACTAACTGGTACAGAGTGTAAGCAAAGAAAGCATAAGGCATGAAAGTGTCTGCAGCAGCTTCTCTGGTGGTTGGCAACACAAGCAACTAACAAGACTTGTGTTTTGATCAACTCCAGAAAGCAAACCATGGAAACCAAAAGCAGAGATCACAGTTCACTCTGTAAAGCAAATCTTTATGTTACATAGCTCTATCACAGAAACTTAGTATATTAGGCAGTAACAGCTTTAGTTCTCCTTCTATGGACATGAAAGACACCAAAGGTGCAGCGTAAAAGCAAGTAATGGATAAGGCAAGAGAGGGTCTGCAGCAGCTTCTCTGCTGGTTGGCAGCACAAGCAACTAACAAGACTTGTGTTTTGATCAACTCCAGAAAGCAAACCATGGAAACCAAAAGCAGAGATCACTGTTCACTCTGAAAAGCAAATCTTAATGTTACATAGCTCTTACATGGAACTCTATCAAATTAGGCAATACCAGCTTTGGTCTTGCTCTATAGACATGGGAAACACTAACTGGTACAGAGTGTAAGCAAGTAAAGCATAAGGCATGAAAGTGTCTGCAGCAGCTTCTCTGGGGGTTGGCAACACAAGCAACTAACAAGACTTGTGTTTTGATCAACTCCAGAAAGCAAACTATAGAAACCAAAAGCAGAGATCACAGTTCACTCTGTAAGGCAAATCTTTATGTTACGTAGCTCTATCACAGAAACTTAGTAAATTAGGCAGTAACAGCTTTAGTTCTCCTTCTATGGACATGAAAGACACCAACCGGTGCAGCGTAAAAGCCAGTAATGGATAAAGCAAGAGAGTGTCTGCAGCAGCTTCTCTGCTGGTTGGCAGCACAAACAACTAACATGACTTGTGTTTTCATCAACTCCAGAAAGCAAGCCATGGAAACCAAAAGCAGAAACCACTGTTCACTCGGAAAAGCAAAGCTTTATGTTACAGTGCTCTTTCATGGAAACTTAGCAAATTAGGCAGTAACAGCTTTGGACTTGCTCTATAGACATGAGAAACATCAACCGGTGGAGTGTCAAAGGAAAGGTTTCTGTTACATGGCTCTTTCATGGAAATCAAGCAAATTAGGAAGTACCCACCTTTATTCGTGGTCTGGTGACAAGCAAAACACATACATGTGCAAAGTGTAAACTGGTACTGCAAAAGGCAGGAAAGCGCCTTCAGCACCTTCTCTATTTCTTGGGAACACAAACAACAGACAAGACTTTTGTTTTGATCAACTCCAGAAAGCAAACTATAGAAACCAAAAGCAGAGATCACTGTTCACTCTGTAAAGCAAATACTTATGTTACATAGCTCTATCACAGAAACTTAGTAAATTAGGCAGTAACAGCTTTAGTTCTCCTTCTATGGACATGAAAGACACCAACCGGTGCAGCGTAAAAGCCAGTAATGGATAAGGCAAGAGAGGGTCTGCAGCAGCTTCTCTGCTGATTGGCAGCACAAAGAACTAACAAGACTTGTGTTTTCATCAACTCCAGAAAGCAAGCCATGGAAACCAAAAGCAGAGATGACTGTTCACTCTGAAAAGCAAATCTTTATGTTACATAGCTCTTACATGGAACTCTATCAAATTAGGCAATACCAGCTTTGGTCTTGCTCTATAGACATGGGAAACACTAACTGGTACAGAGTGTAAGCAAAGAAAGCATAAGGCATGAAAGTGTCTGCAGCAGCTTCTCTGGTGTTGGCAACACAAGCAACTAACAAGACTTGTGTTTTGATCAACTCCAGAAAGCAAACTATAGAAACCAAAAGCAGAGATCACAGTTCACTCTGTAAAGGAAATCTTTATGTTACATAGCTCTATCACAGAAACTTAGTAAATTAGGCAGTAACAGCTTTAGTTCTCCTTCTATGGACATGAAAAACACCAACCGGTGCAGCGTAAAAGCCAGTAATGGATAAGGCAAGAGAGGGTCTGCAGCAGCTTCTCTGCTGGTTGGCAGCACAAACAACTAACATGACTTGTGTTTTCATCAACTCCAGAAAGCAAGCCATGGAAACCAAAAGCAGAGATCACAGTTCACTCTGTAAAGCAAATCTTTATGTTACATAGCTCTTACATAGAACTCTACCAAATTAGGCAATACCAGCTTTGGTCTTGCTCTATAGACATGGGAAACACTAACTGGTACAGAGTGTAAGCAAGTAAAGCATAAGGCATGAAAGTGTCTGCAGCAGCTTCTCTGGTGTTGGCAACACAAGCAACTAACAAGACTTGTGTTTTGATCAACTCCAGAAAGCAAACCATAGAAACCAAAAGCAGAGATCACAGTTCACTCTGTAAAGCAAATCTTTATGTTACGTAGCTCTATCACAGAAACTTAGTATATTAGGCAGTAACAGCTTTAGTTCTCCTTCTATGGACATGAAAGACACCAAAGGTGCAGCGTAAAAGCAAGTAATGGATAAGGCAAGAGAGGGTCTGCAGCAGCTTCTCTGCTGGTTGGCAGCACAAGCAACTAACAAGACTTGTGTTTTCATCAACTCCAGAAAGCAAACTATAGAAACCAAAAGCAGAGATCACTGTTCACTCTGAAAAGCAAATCTTAATGTTACATAGCTCTTACATGGAACTCTATCAAATTAGGCAATACCAGCTTTGGTCTTGCTCTATAGACATGGGAAACACTAACTGGTACAGAGTGTAAGCAAGTAAAGCATAAGGCATGAAAGTGTCTGCAGCAGCTTCTCTGGTGGTTGGCAACACAAGCAACTAACAAGACTTGTGTTTTGATCAACTCCAGAAAGCAAACCATGGAAACCAAAAGCAGAGATCACTGTTCACTCTGTAAAGCAAATCTTTATGTTACATAGCTCTTACATGGAACTCTATCAAATTAGGCAATACCAGCTTTGGTCTTGCTCTATAGACATGGGAAACACTAACTGGTACAGAGTGTAAGCAAAGAAAGCATAAGGCATGAAAGTGTCTGCAGCAGCTTCTCTGGTGTTGGCAACACAAGCAACTAACAAGACTTGTGTTTTGATCAACTCCAGAAAGCAAACCATAGAAACCAAAAGCAGAGATCACAGTTCACTCTGTAAAGCAAATCTTTATGTTACGTAGCTCTATCACAGAAACTTAGTATATTAGGCAGTAACAGCTTTAGTTCTCCTTCTATGGACATGAAAGACACCAAAGGTGCAGCGTAAAAGCAAGTAATGGATAAGGCAAGAGAGGGTCTGCAGCAGCTTCTCTGCTGGTTGGCAGCACAAGCAACTAACAAGACTTGTGTTTTCATCAACTCCAGAAAGCAAGCCATGGAAACCAAAAGCAGAGATCACTGTTCACTCTGAAAAGCAAATCTTAATGTTACATAGCTCTTACATGGAACTCTATCAAATTAGGCAATACCAGCTTTGGTCTTGCTCTATAGACATGGGAAACACTAACTGGTACAGAGTGTAAGCAAGTAAAGCATAAGGCATGAAAGTGTCTGCAGCAGCTTCTCTGGTGGTTGGCAACACAAGCAACTAACAAGACTTGTGTTTTGATCAACTCCAGAAAGCAAACCATGGAAACCAAAAGCAGAGATCACTGTTCACTCTGTAAAGCAAATCTTTATGTTACATAGCTCTTACATGGAACTCTATCAAATTAGGCAATACCAGCTTTGGTCTTGCTCTATAGACATGGGAAACACTAACTGGTACAGAGTGTAAGCAAAGAAAGCATAAGGCATGAAAGTGTCTGCAGCAGCTTCTCTGGTGGTTGGCAACACAAGCAACTAACAAGACTTGTGTTTTGATCAACTCCAGAAAGCAAACCATGGAAACCAAAAGCAGAGATCACTGTTCACTCTGTAAAGCAAATCTTTATGTTACATAGCTCTATCACAGAAACTTAGTAAATTAGGCAGTAACAGCTTTAGTTCTCCTCCTATGGACATGAAAGACACCAACCAGTGCAGCGTAAAAGCATATAATGGATAAAGCAAGGGAGTGTCTGCAGCAGCTTCTCTGCTGGTTGGCAGCACAAGCAACTAACATGAGTTGTGTTTTCATCAACTCCAGAAAGCAAGCCATGGAAACCAAAAGCAGAGATCACTGTTCATACTGAAAAGCAAATCTTTATGTTACATAGCTCTTACATGGAACTCTACCAAATTAGGCAATACCAGCTTTGGTCTTGCTCTATAGACATGGGAAACACTAACTGGTACAGAGTGTAAGCAAGGAAAGCATAAGGCATGAAAGTGTCTGCAGAAGCTTCTCTGGTGGTTGGCAACACAAGCAACTAACAAGACTTGTGTTTTGATCAACTCCAGAAAGCAAATCATAGAAACCAAAAGCAGAGATCACTGTTCACTCTGTAAAGCAAATCTTTATGTTACATAGCTCTTACATGGAACTCTACCAAATTAGGCAATACCAGCTTTGGTCTTGCTCTATAGACATGGGAAACACTAACTGGTACAGAGTGTAAGCAAGTAAAGCATAAGGCATGAAAGTGTCTGCAGCAGCTTCTCTGGTGTTGGCAACACAAGCAACTAACAAGACTTGTGTTTTGATCAACTCCAGAAAGCAAACCATAGAAACCAAAAGCAGAGATCACAGTTCACTCTGTAAAGCAAATCTTTATGTTACGTAGCTCTATCACAGAAACTTAGTATATTAGGCAGTAACAGCTTTAGTTCTCCTTCTATGGACATGAAAGACACCAAAGGTGCAGCGTAAAAGCCAGTAATGGATAAGGCAAGAGAGGGTCTGCAGCAGCTTCTCTGCTGGTTGGCAGCACAAGCAACTAACAAGACTTGTGTTTTCATCAACTCCAGAAAGCAAGCCATGGAAACCAAAAGCAGAGATCACTGTTCACTCTGAAAAGCAAATCTTAATGTTACATAGCTCTTACATGGAACTCTATCAAATTAGGCAATACCAGCTTTGGTCTTGCTCTATAGACATGGGAAACACTAACTGGTACAGAGTGTAAGCAAGTAAAGCATAAGGCATGAAAGTGTCTGCAGCAGCTTCTCTGGTGGTTGGCAACACAAGCAACTAACAAGACTTGTGTTTTGATCAACTCCAGAAAGCAAACCATGGAAACCAAAAGCAGAGATCACTGTTCACTCTGTAAAGCAAATCTTTATGTTACATAGCTCTTACATGGAACTCTATCAAATTAGGCAATACCAGCTTTGGTCTTGCTCTATAGACATGGGAAACACTAACTGGTACAGAGTGTAAGCAAAGAAAGCATAAGGCATGAAAGTGTCTGCAGCAGCTTCTCTGGTGGTTGGCAACACAAGAACTAACAAGACTTGTGTTTTGATCAACTCCAGAAAGCAAACCATGGAAACCAAAAGCAGAGATCACTGTTCACTCTGTAAAGCAAATCTTTATGTTACATAGCTCTATCACAGAAACTTAGTAAATTAGGCAGTAACAGCTTTAGTTCTCCTCCTATGGACATGAAAGACACCAACCAGTGCAGCGTAAAAGCATATAATGGATAAAGCAAGGGAGTGACTGCAGCAGCTTCTCTGCTGGTTGGCAGCACAAGCAACTAACATGACTTGTGTTTTCATCAACTCCAGAAAGCAAGCCATGGAAACCAAAAGCGAGATCACTGTTCACTCTGAAAAGCAAATCTTTATGTTACATAGCTCTTACATGGAACTCTACCAAATTAGGCAATACCAGCTTTGGTCTTGCTCTATATACATGGGAAACACTAACTGGTACAGAGTGTAAGCAAGGAAAGCATAAGGCATGAAAGTGTCTGCAGAAGCTTCTCTGGTGGTTGGCAACACAAGCAACTAACAAGACTTGTGTTTTGATCAACTCCAGAAAGCAAATCATAGAAACCGAAAGCAGAGATGACTGTTCACTCTGTAAAGCAAATCTTTATGTTACATAGCTCTTACATGGAACTCTATCAAATTAGGCAATACCAGCTTTGGTCTTGCTCTATAGACATGGGAAACACTAACTGGTACAGAGTGTAAGCAAGTAAAGCATAAGGCATGATAGTGTCTGTAGCAGCTTCTCTGGTGGTTGGGAACACAAGCAACTAACAAGACTTGTGTTTTGATCAACTCCAGAAAGCAAACTATAGAAACCAAAAGCAGAGATCACAGTTCACTCTGTAAAGCAAATCTTTATGTTACGTAGCTCTATCACAGAAACTTAGTATATTAGGCAGTAACAGCTTTAGTTCTCCTTCTATGGACATGAAAGACACCAAAGGTGCAGCGTAAAAGCAAGTAATGGATAAAGCAAGAGAGTGTCTGCAGCAGCTTCTCTGCTGGTTGGCAGCACAAACAACTAACATGACTTGTGTTTTCATAAACTCCAGAAAGCAAGCCATGGAAACCAAAAGCAGAAACCACTGTTCACTCGGAAAAGCAAAGCTTTATGTTACAGTGCTCTTTCATGGAAACTTAGCAAATTAGGCAGTAACAGCTTTGGTCTTGCTCTATAGACATGAGAAACATCAACCGGTGGAGTGTCAAAGGAAAGGTTTCTGTTACATGGCTCTTTCATGGAAATCAAGCAAATTAGGAAGTACCCACCTTTATTCGTGGTCTGGTGACAAGCAAAACACATACATGTGCAAAGCGTAAACTGGTACTGCAAAAGGCAGGAAAGCGCCTTCAGCAGCTTCTCTATTTCTTGGGAACACAAACAACAGACAAGACTTGTGTTTTGATCAACTCCAGAAAGCAAACTATAGAA
>NW_026960726.1:0-52046 GCF_021018805.1 Prinia subflava | reverse complement strand
GTGTATTCCTCGTCTGGAGAGCAGGAGCAAAGGTTTTAGGACCTAAATTGCTTGATTTCCTTGGAAGAGATATGTAGAACACTGTGCTTTGCTGTTGCTGTGTTGGTTTTCTCAAGACACAAGCCTTGCTAGTTGTATGTGTTTCCAGCGAGCAGAAAAGCTGCTGCAGACACTTTCTTGCCCCTTTTCCACAAGTGAAGTATATTTGGTACCAGTTGGTGTATTCCTCGTCTGCAGAGCAAGAGCAAAGGTTTTAGGATCTAAATTGCTTGTTTTCCATGGAAGAGCTATGTAGAACACTATGGTTTTCGGTTGCTGTGTTTGTTCTCTCAAGAAACAAACCCTGTTTGTTCTCTGTGTTTTCAGCAAGGAGAAGCTGCTGCAGACACTTTCTTGCTCCTTTTCCACTAGTGAAGTATATTTTGTACCAGTTTGTGTATTCCTCGTCTGCAGAGCAAGAGCAAAGGTTTTAGGATCTAAATTGCTTGTTTTCCATGGAAGAGCTATGTAGAACACTATGCTTTGATGTTGCTGGTGTTGGTTTTCTCAAGACACAAGTCCTGTTGGTTGTCTGTGTTTGCAGCAAGCAGAGGAAGCTGCTGCAGACACTTTCTTGCCCCTTTTTCACAAGTGAAGTATATTTTGTACCAGTTGGTGTGTTCCTCGTCTGCAGAGACGGATCAAAGGTTTTAGGACCTAAATTGCTTGATTTCATTGGAAGAGCTATTAAGAACACTATGCTTTGCTGTTGCTGTGTTGGTTTTCTAAACACACAAGCCCTGTTTGTTCCCTGTGTTTTAAGCAAGCAGAGAAGCTCTTGAAGACAACGTACCTGCTTTCTCCACTACTGACGTATATTTTGTACCAGTTGGTGTGTTCCTCGTCTGCAAAGCAAGAGCAAAGGTTTTAGGACTTAAATTGCTTGTTTTCCCATGGAAGAGCTCTGTAGAACACTATGCTTTGCTGTTGCTGTGTTGGTTTTCTCAAGACACAAACCCTGTTTGTTCCCTGTGTTTTCAGCAAGCAGAGAAGCTGCTGCAGACACTTTCTTGCCCCTTTTCCACAAGTGAAGTATATTTTGTACCAGTTGGTGTATTCCTCGTCTGCAGAGCAAGAGCAAAGGTTTTAGGATCTAAATTGCTTGTTTTCCATGGAAGAGCTATGTAGAACACTATGCTTTGCTGTTGCTGTGTTGGTTTTCTAAAGACACAAACCCTGTTTGTTCTCTGTGTTTTCAGCAAGCAGAGAAGCTGCTGCAGACACTTTCTTGCTCCTTTTCCACTAGTGAAGTATATTTTGTACCAGTTGGTGTATTCCTCGTCTGGAGAGCAGGAGCAAAGGTTTTAGGACCTAAATTGCTTGATTTCCTTGGAAGAGATATGTAGAACACTGTGCTTTGCTGTTGCTGTGTTGGTTTTCTCAAGACACAAGTCCTGTTGGTTGTCTGTGTTTGCAGCAAGCAGAGAAGCTGCTGCAGACACTTTCTTGCCCCTTTTCCACTAGTGAAGTATATTTTGTACCAGTTGGTGTATTCCTCGTCTGCAGAGCAAGAGCAAAGGTTTTAGGATCTAAATTGCTTGATTTCCATGGAAGAGCTCTGTAGAACACTATGCTTTGCTGTTGCTGTGTTGGTTTTCTAAAGACACAAACCCTGTTTGTTCCCTGTGTTTTCAGCAAGCAGAGAAGCTGCTGCAGACACTTTCTTGCCCTTTTCCACAAGTGAAGTATATTTTGTACCAGTTGGTGTATTCCTCGTCTGCAGAGCAAGAGCAAAGGTTTTAGGATCTAAATTGTTTGTTTTCCATGGAAGAGCTATGTAGAACACTATGCTTTGCTGTTGCTGTGTTGGTTTTCTAAAGACACAAACCCTATTTGTTCCCTGTGTTTTCAGCAAGCAGAGAAGCTGCTGCAGACACTTTCTTGCCCCTTTTCCACAAGTGAAGTATATTTTGTACCAGTTGGTGTATTCCTTGTCGGCAGAGCAAGAGCAAAGGTTTTAGGATCTAAATTGCTTGTTTTCCATGGAAGAGCTATGTAGAACACTATGCTTTGCTGTTGCTGTGTTGGTTTTCTCAAGACACAAGTCCTGTTGGTTGTCTGTGTTTGCAGCAAGCAGAGAAGCTGCTGCAGACACTTTCTTGCCCCTTTTCCACAAGTGAAGTATATTTTGTACCAGTTGGTGTATTCCCTCGTCTGCAGAGCAAGAGCAAAGGTGTTAGGACCTAAATTCCTTGATTTCCATGGAAGAGCTCTGTAGAACACTATGCTTTGCTGTTGCTGTGTCGGTTTTCTCAAGGAACAAACCCTGTTTGTTCTCTGTACTTGCAGCGAGCAGAGAAGCTCTTGAAGACACGTACCTGCTTTCTCCACTACTGACGTATATTTTGTACCAGTTGGTGTATTCCTCGTCTGGAGAGCAGGAGCAAAGGTTTTAGGACCTAAATTGCTTGATTTCCTTGGAAGAGATATGTAGAACACTGTGCTTTGCTGTTGCTGTGTTGGTTTTCTCAAGACACAAACCCTGTTTGTTCCCTGTGTTTTCAGCAAGCAGAGAAGCTGCTGCAGACACTTTCTTGCCCCTTTTCCACAAGTGAAGTATATTTTGTACCAGTTGGTGTATTCCTCGTCTGCAGAGCAAGAGCAAAGGTTTTAGGATCTAAATTGCTTGTTTTCCATGGAAGAGCTATGTAGAACACTATGCTTTGCTGTTGCTGTGTTGGTTTTCTAAAGACACAAACCCTGTTTGTTCCCTGTGTTTTCAGCAAGCAGAGAAGCTGCTGCAGACACTTTCTTGCCCCCTTTTCCACAAGTGAAGTATATTTTGTACCAGTTGGTGTATTCCTTGTCTGCAGAGCAAGAGCAAAGGTTTTAGGATCTAAATTGCTTGATTTCCTTGGAAGAGATATGTAGAACACTGTGCTTTGCTGTTGCTGTGTTGGTTTTCTCAAGACACAAACCCTGTTTGTTCCCTGTGTTTTCAGCAAGCAGAGAAGCTGCTGCAGACACTTTCTTGCCCCTTTTCCACAAGTGAAGTATATTTTGTACCAGTTGGTGTATTCCTCGTCTGCAGAGCAAGAGCAAAGGTGTTAGGACCTAAATTGCTTGATTTCCATGGAAGAGCTCTGTAGAACACTATGCTTTGCTGTTACTGTGTCGGTTTTCTCAAAAAACAAACCCTGTTTGTTCTCTGTACTTGCAGCGAGCAGAGAAGCTCTTGAAGACACGTACCTGCTTTCTCCACTACTGACGTATATTTTGTACCAGTTGGTGTATTCCTCGTCTGGAGAGCAGGAGCAAAGGTTTTAGGACCTAAATTGCTTGATTTCCTTGGAAGAGATATGTAGAAACACTGTGCTTTGCTGTTACTGTGTTGGTTTTCTCAAGACACAAGCCTTGTTAGTTGTATGTGTTTCCAGCCAGCAGAGAAGCTGCTGCAGACACTTTCTTGCCCCTTTTCCACAAGTGAAGTATATTTTGTACCAGTTGGTGTATTCCTCGTCTGCAGAGCAAGAGCAAAGGTTTTAGGATCTAAATTGCTTGTTTTCCATGGAAGAGCTATGTAGAACACTATGCTTTGCTGTTGCTGTGTGGTTTTCTCAAGACACAAGCCCTGTTTGTTCTCTGTGTTTTCAGCAAGCAGAGAAGCTGCTGCAGACACTTTCTTGCTCCTTTTCCACTAGTGAAGTATATTTTGTACCAGTTGGTGTATTCCTCGTCTGCAGAGCAAGAGCAAAGGTTTTAGGATCTAAATTGCTTGTTTTCCATGGAAGAGCTATGTAGAACACTATGCTTTGCTGTTGCTGTGTTGGTTTTCTAAAGACACAAACCCTGTTTGTTCCCTGTGTTTTCAGCAAGCAGAGAAGCTGCTGCAGACACTTCCTTGCCCCTTTTTCACAAGTGAAGTATATTTTGTACCAGTTGGTGTGTTCCTCGTCTGCAAAGCAAGAGCAAAGATTTTAGGACTTAAATTGCTTGATTTCCATGGAAGAGATATGTAGAAGACTGTGCTTTGCTGTTGCTCTGTTGGTTTTCTCAAGACACAAACCCTGTTTGTTCCCTGTGTTTTCAGCAAGCAGAGAAGCTGCTGCAGACACTTTCTTGCCCCTTTTCCACAAGTGAAGTATATTTTGTACCAGTTGGTGTATTCCTCGTCTGCAGAGCAAGAGCAAAGGTTTTAGGATCTAATTGCTTGTTTTCCATGGAAGAGCTATGTAGAACACTATGCTTTGCTGTTGCTGTGTTGGTTTTCTAAAGACACAAACCCTGTTTGTTCTCTGTGTTTTCAGCAAGCAGAGAAGCTGCTGCAGACACTTTCTTGCTCCTTTTCCACTAGTGAAGTATATTTTGTACCAGTTGGTGTATTCCTCGTCTGGAGAGCAGGAGCAAAGGTTTTAGGACCTAAATTGCTTGATTTCCTTGGAAGAGATATGTAGAACACTGTGCTTTGCTGTTGCTGTGTTGGTTTTCTCAAGACACAAACCCTGTTTGTTCCCTGTGTTTTCAGCAAGCAGAGAAGCTGCTGCAGACACTTTCTTGCCCCTTTTTCACAAGTGAAGTATATTTTGTACCAGTTGGTGTGTTCCTCGTCTGCCAGAGCAAGAGCAAAGGTTTTAGGACCTAAATTGCTTGATTTCATGGAAGAGCTATTAAGAACACTATGCTTTGCTGTTGCTGTGTTGGTTTTCTAAACACACAAGCCCTGTTTGGTTCCCTGTGTTTTCAGCAAGCAGAGAAGCTCTTGAAGACACGTACCTGCTTTCTCCACTACTGACGTATATTTTGTACCAGTTGGTGTGTTCCTCGTCTGCAAAGCAAGAGCAAAGGTTTTAGGACTTAAATTGCTTGATTTCCATGGAAGAGCTCTGTAGAACACTATGCTTTGCTGTTACTGTGTTGGTTTTCTCAAGACACAAGGTCTTGTTGGTTGTCTGAGTTTCCAGCGAGCAGAAAAGCTGCTGCAGACACTTTCTTGCCCCTTTTCCACAAGTGAAGTATATTTTGTACCAGTTGGTGTATTCCTCGTCTGCAGAGCAAGAGCAAAGGTTTTAGGATCTAAATTGCTTGTTTTCCATGGAAGAGCTCTGTAGAACACTATGCTTTGCTGTTGCTGTGTTGGTTTTCTCAAGACACAAGTCCTGTTGGTTGTCTGTGTTTGCAGCAAGCAGAGAAGCTGCTGCAGACACTTTCTTGCCCCTTTTCCACAAGTGAAGTATATTTTGTACCAGTTGGTGTATTCCTCTTCTGCAGAGCAAGAGCAAAGGTTTAGGATCTAAATTGCTTGTTTTCCATGGAAGAGACTATGTAGAACACTATGCTTTGCTGTTGCTGTGTCGGTTTTCTCAAGACACAAGTCCTGTTGGTTGTCTGTGTATGCAGCAAGCAGAGAAGCTGCTGCAGACACTTTCTTGCCCCTTTTTCACAAGTGAAGTATATTTTGTACCAGTTGGTGTGTTCCTCGTCTGCAGAGCAAGAGCAAAGGTGTTTAGGACCTAAATTGCTTGATTCCATGGAAGAGCTCTGTAGAACACTATGCTTTGCTGTTGCTGTGTCGGTTTTCTCAAGAAACAAACCCTGTTTGTTCTCTGTACTTGCAGCGAGCAGAGAAGCTCTGAAGACACGTACCTGCTTTCTCCACTACTGACGTATATTTTGTACCAGTTGGTGTATTCCTCGTCTGGAGAGCAGGAGCAAAGGTTTTAGGACCTAAATTGCTTGATTTCCTTGGAAGAGATATGTAGAACACTGTGCTTTGCTGTTGCTGTGTTGGTTTTCTCAAGGACACAAGCTTGCTAGTTGTATGTGTTTCCAGCGAGCAGAAAAGCTGCTGCAGACACTTTCTTGCCCCTTTTCCACAAGTGAAGTATATTTGGTACCAGTTGGTGTATTCCTCGTCTGCAGAGCAAGAGCAAAGGTTTTAGGATCTAAATTGCTTGTTTTCCATGGAAGAGCTATGTAGAACACTATGGTTTTCGGTTGCTGTGTTTGTTCTCTCAAGAAACAAACCCTGTTTGTTCTCTGTGTTTTCAGCAAGCAGAGAAGCTGCTGCAGACACTTTCTTGCTCCTTTTCCACTAGTGAAGTATATTTTGTACCAGTTTGTGTATTCCTCGTCTGCAGAGCAAGAGCAAAAGGTTTTAGGATCTAAATTGCTTGTTTTCCATGGAAGAGCTATGTAGAACACTATGCTTTGATGTTGCTGTGTTGGTTTTCTCAAGACACAAGTCCTGTTGGTTGTCTGTGTTTGCAGCAAGCAGAGAAGCTGCTGCAGACACTTTCTTGCCCCTTTTTCACAAGTGAAGTATATTTTGTACCAGTTGGTGTGTTCCTCGTCTGCAGAGACGGATCAAAGGTTTTAGGACCTAAATTGCTTGATTTCATTGGAAGAGCTATTAAGAAACACTATGCTTTGCTGTTGCTGTGTTGGTTTTCTAAACACAACAAGCCCTGTTTGTTCCCTGTGTTTTAAGCAAGCAGAGAAGCTCTTGAAGACACGTACCTGCTTTCTCCACTACTGACGTATATTTTGTACCAGTTGGTGTGTTCCTCGTCTGCAAAGCAAGAGCAAAGGTTTTAGGACTTAAATTGCTTGTTTTCCATGGAAGAGCTCTGTAGAACACTATGCTTTGCTGTTGCTGTGTTGGTTTTCTCAAGACACAAACCCTGTTTGTTCCCTGTGTTTTCAGCAAGCAGAGAAGCTGCTGCAGACACTTTCTTGCCCCTTTTCCACAAGTGAAGTATATTTTGTACCAGTTGGTGTATTCCTCGTCTGCAGAGCAAGAGCAAAGGTTTTAGGATCTAAATTGCTTGTTTTCCATGGAAGAGCTATGTAGAACACTATGCTTTGCTGTTGCTGTGTTGGTTTCTAAAGACACAAACCCTGTTTGTTCTCTGTGTTTTCAGCAAGCAGAGAAGCTGCTGCAGACACTTTCTTGCTCCTTTTCCACTAGTGAAGTATATTTTGTACCAGTTGGTGTATTCCTCGTCTGGAGAGCAGGAGCAAAGGTTTTAGGACCTAAATTGCTTGATTTCCTTGGAAGAGATATGTAGAACACTGTGCTTTGCTGTTGCTGTGTTGGTTTTCTCAAGACACAAGTCCTGTTGGTTGTCTGTGTTTGCAGCAAGCAGAGAAGCTGCTGCAGACACTTTCTTGCCCCTTTTCCACTAGTGAAGTATATTTTGTACCAGTTGGTGTATTCCTCGTCTGCAGAGCAAGAGCAAAGGTTTTAGGATCTAAATTGCTTGATTTCCATGAAGAGCTCTGTAGAACACTATGCTTTGCTGTTGCTGTGTTGGTTTTCTAAAGACACAAACCCTGTTTGTTCCCTGTGTTTTCAGCAAGCAGAGAAGCTGCTGCAGACACTTTCTTGCCCCTTTTCCACAAGTGAAGTATATTTTGTACCAGTTGGTGTATTCCTCGTCTGCAGAGCAAGAGCAAAGGTTTTAGGATCTAAATTGTTTGTTTTCCATGGAAGAGCTATGTAGAACACTATGCTTTGCTGTTGCTGTGTTGGTTTTCTAAAGACACAAACCCTATTTGTTCCCTGTGTTTTCAGCAAGCAGAGAAGCTGCTGCAGACACTTTCTTGCCCCTTTTCCACAAGTGAAGTATATTTTGTACCAGTTGGTGTATTCCTTGTCGGCAGAGCAAGAGCAAAGGTTTTAGGATCTAAATTGCTTGTTTTCCATGGAAGAGCTATGTAGAACACTATGCTTTGCTGTTGCTGTGTTGGTTTTCTCAAGACACAAGTCCTGTTGGTTGTCTGTGTTTGCAGCAAGCAGAGAAGCTGCTGCAGACACTTTCTTGCCCCTTTTCCACAAGTGAAGTATATTTTGTACCAGTTGGTGTATTCCTCGTCTGCAGAGCAAGAGCAAAGGTGTTAGGACCTAAATTCCTTGATTTCCATGGAAGAGCTCTGTAGAACACTATGCTTTGCTGTTGCTGTGTCGGTTTCTCAAGGAACAAACCCTGTTTGTTCTCTGTACTTGCAGCGAGCAGAGAAGCTCTTGAAGACACGTACCTGCTTTCTCCACTACTGACGTATATTTTGTACCAGTTGGTGTATTCCTCGTCTGGAGAGCAGGAGCAAAGGTTTTAGGACCTAAATTGCTTGATTTCCTTGGAAGAGATATGTAGAAACACTGTGCTTTGCTGTTGCTGTGTTGGTTTTCTCAAGACACAAACCCTGTTTGTTCCCTGTGTTTTCAGCAAGCAGAGAAGCTGCTGCAGACACTTTCTTGCCCCTTTTCCACAAGTGAAGTATATTTTGTACCAGTTGGTGTATTCCTCGTCTGCAGAGCAAGAGCAAAGGTTTTAGGATCTAAATTGCTTGTTTTCCATGGAAGAGCTATGTAGAACACTATGCTTTGCTGTTGCTGTGTTGGTTTTCTAAAGACACAAACCCTGTTTGTTCCCTGTGTTTTCAGCAAGCAGAGAAGCTGCTGCAGACACTTTCTTGCCCCTTTTCCACAAGTGAAGTATATTTTGTACCAGTTGGTGTATTCCTTGTCTGCAGAGCAAGAGCAAAGGTTTTAGGATCTAAATTGCTTGATTTCCTTGGAAGAGATATGTAGAACACTGTGCTTTGCTGTTGCTGTGTTGGTTTTCTCAAGACACAAACCCTGTTTGTTCCCTGTGTTTTCAGCAAGCAGAGAAGCTGCTGCAGACACTTTCTTGCCCCTTTTCCACAAGTGAAGTATATTTTGTACCAGTTGGTGTATTCCTCGTCTGCAGAGCAAGAGCAAAGGTGTTAGGACCTAAATTGCTTGATTTCCATGGAAGAGCTCTGTAGAACACTATGCTTTGCTGTTACTGTGTCGGTTTTCTCAAAAAACAAACCCTGTTTGTTCTCTGTACTTGCAGCGAGCAGAGAAGCTCTTGAAGACACGTACCTGCTTTCTCCACTACTGACGTATATTTTGTACCAGTTGGTGTATTCCTCGTCTGGAGAGCAGGAGCAAAGGTTTTAGGACCTAAATTGCTTGATTTCCTTGGAAGAGATATGTAGAACACTGTGCTTTGCTGTTACTGTGTTGGTTTTCTCAAGACACAAGCCTTGTTAGTTGTATGTGTTTCCAGCCAGCAGAGAAGCTGCTGCAGACACTTTCTTGCCCCTTTTCCACAAGTGAAGTATATTTTGTACCAGTTGGTGTATTCCTCGTCTGCAGAGCAAGAGCAAAGGTTTTAGGATCTAAATTGCTTGTTTTCCATGGAAGAGCTATGTAGAACACTATGCTTTGCTGTTGCTGTGTTGGTTTTCTCAAGACACAAGCCCTGTTTGTTCTCTGTGTTTTCAGCAAGCAGAGAAGCTGCTGCAGACACTTTCTTGCTCCTTTTCCACTAGTGAAGTATATTTTGTACCAGTTGGTGTATTCCTCGTCTGCAGAGCAAGAGCAAAGGTTTTAGGATCTAAATTGCTTGTTTTCCATGGAAGAGCTATGTAGAACACTATGCTTTGCTGTTGCTGTGTTGGTTTTCTAAAGACACAAACCCTGTTTGTTCCCTGTGTTTTCAGCAAGCAGAGAAGCTGCTGCAGACACTTCCTTGCCCCTTTTTCACAAGTGAAGTATATTTTGTACCAGTTGGTGTGTTCCTCGTCTGCAAAGCAAGAGCAAAGATTTTAGGACTTAAATTGCTTGATTTCCATGGAAGAGATATGTAGAAGACTGTGCTTTGCTGTTGCTCTGTTGGTTTTCTCAAGACACAAACCCTGTTTGTTCCCTGTGTTTTCAGCAAGCAGAGAAGCTGCTGCAGACACTTTCTTGCCCCTTTTCCACAAGTGAAGTATATTTTGTACCAGTTGGTGTATTCCTCGTCTGCAGAGCAAGAGCAAAGGTTTTAGGATCTAAATTGCTTGTTTTCCATGGAAGAGCTATGTAGAACACTATGCTTTGCTGTTGCTGTGTTGGTTTTCTAAAGACACAAACCCTGTTTGTTCTCTGTGTTTTCAGCAAGCAGAGAAGCTGCTGCAGACACTTTCTTGCTCCTTTTCCACTAGTGAAGTATATTTTGTACCAGTTGGTGTATTCCTCGTCTGGAGAGCAGGAGCAAAGGTTTTAGGACCTAAATTGCTTGATTTCCTTGGAAGAGATATGTAGAACACTGTGCTTTGCTGTTGCTGTGTTGGTTTTCTCAAGACACAAACCCTGTTTGTTCCCTGTGTTTTCAGCAAGCAGAGAAGCTGCTGCAGACACTTTCTTGCCCCTTTTTTCACAAGTGAAGTATATTTTGTACCAGTTGGTGTGTTCCTCGTCTGCAGAGCAAGAGCAAAGGTTTTAGGACCTAAATTGCTTGATTTCATTGGAAGAGCTATTAAGAACACTATGCTTTGCTGTTGCTGTGTTGGTTTTCTAAACACACAAGCCCTGTTTGTTCCCTGTGTTTTCAGCAAGCAGAGAAGCTCTTGAAGACACGTACCTGCTTTCTCCACTACTGACGTATATTTTGTACCAGTTGGTGTGTTCCTCGTCTGCAAAGCAAGAGCAAAGGTTTTAGGACTTAAATTGCTTGATTTCCATGGAAGAGCTCTGTAGAACACTATGCTTTGCTGTTACTGTGTTGGTTTTCTCAAGACACAAGTCTTGTTGGTTGTCTGAGTTTCCAGCGAGCAGAAAAGCTGCTGCAGACACTTTCTTGCCCCTTTTCCACAAGTGAAGTATATTTTGTACCAGTTGGTGTATTCCTCGTCTGCAGAGCAAGAGCAAAGGTTTTAGGATCTAAATTGCTTGTTTTCCATGGAAGAGCTCTGTAGAACACTATGCTTTGCTGTTGCTGTGTTGGTTTTCTCAAGACACAAGTCCTGTTGGTTGTCTGTGTTTGCAGCAAGCAGAGAAGCTGCTGCAGACACTTTCTTGCCCCTTTTCCACAAGTGAAGTATATTTTGTACCAGTTGGTGTATTCCTCTTCTGCAGAGCAAGAGCAAAGGTTTTAGGATCTAAATTGCTTGTTTTCCATGGAAGAGCTATGTAGAACACTATGCTTTGCTGTTGCTGTGTCGGTTTTCTCAAGACACAAGTCCTGTTGGTTGTCTGTGTATGCAGCAAGCAGAGAAGCTGCTGCAGACACTTTCTTGCCCCTTTTTCACAAGTGAAGTATATTTTGTACCAGTTGGTGTGTTCCTCGTCTGCAGAGCAAGAGCAAAGGTGTTAGGACCTAAATTGCTTGATTTCCATGGAAGAGCTCTGTAGAACACTATGCTTTGCTGTTGCTGTGTCGGTTTTCTCAAGAAACAAACCCTGTTTGTTCTCTGTACTTGCAGCGAGCAGAGAAGCTCTTGAAGACACGTACCTGCTTTCTCCACTACTGACGTATATTTTGTACCAGTTGGTGTATTCCTCGTCTGGAGAGCAGGAGCAAAGGTTTTAGGACCTAAATTGCTTGATTTCCTTGGAAGAGATATGTAGAACACTGTGCTTTGCTGTTGCTGTGTTGGTTTCTCAAGACACAAGCCTTGCTAGTTGTATGTGTTTCCAGCGAGCAGAAAAGCTGCTGCAGACACTTTCTTGCCCCTTTTCCACAAGTGAAGTATATTTGGTACCAGTTGGTGTATTCCTCGTCTGCAGAGCAAGAGCAAAGGTTTTAGGATCTAAATTGCTTGTTTTCCATGGAAGAGCTATGTAGAACACTATGGTTTTCGGTTGCTGTGTTTGTTCTCTCAAGAAACAAACCCTGTTTGTTCTCTGTGTTTTCAGCAAGCAGAGAAGCTGCTGCAGACACTTTCTTGCTCCTTTTCCACTAGTGAAGTATATTTTGTACCAGTTTGTGTATTCCTCGTCTGCAGAGCAAGAGCAAAGGTTTTAGGATCTAAATTGCTTGTTTTCCATGGAAGAGCTATGTAGAACACTATGCTTTGATGTTGCTGTGTTGGTTTTCTCAAGACACAAGTCCTGTTGGTTGTCTGTGTTTGCAGCAAGCAGAGAAGCTGCTGCAGACACTTTCTTGCCCCTTTTTCACAAGTGAAGTATATTTTGTACCAGTTGGTGTGTTCCTCGTCTGCAGAGACGGATCAAAGGTTTTAGGACCTAAATTGCTTGATTTCATTGGAAGAGCTATTAAGAACACTATGCTTTGCTGTTGCTGTGTTGGTTTTCTAAACACACAAGCCCTGTTTGTTCCCTGTGTTTTAAGCAAGCAGAGAAGCTCTTGAAGACACGTACCTGCTTTCTCCACTACTGACGTATATTTTGTACCAGTTGGTGTGTTCCTCGTCTGCAAAGCAAGAGCAAAGGTTTTAGGACTTAAATTGCTTGTTTTCCATGGAAGAGCTCTGTAGAACACTATGCTTTGCTGTTGCTGTGTTGGTTTTCTAAAGACACAAGCCCTGTTTGTTCCCTGTGTTTTCAGCAAGCAGAGAAGCTGCTGCAGACACTTTCTTGCCCCGTTTCCACAAGTGAAGTATATTTTGTACCAGTTGGTGTATTCCTCTTCTGCAGAGCAAGAGCAAAGGTTTTAGGATCTAAATTGCTTGTTTTCCATGGAAGAGCTATGTAGAACACTATGCTTTGCTGTTGCTGTGTTGGTTTTCTCAAGACACAAGTCCTGTTGGTTGTCTGTGTTTGCAGCAAGCAGAGAAGCTGCTGCAGACACTTTCTTGCCCCTTTTTCACAAGTGAAGTATATTTTGTACCAGTTGGTGTATTCCTCGTCTGCAAAGCAAGAGCAAATGTGTTAGGACCTAAATTGCTTGATTTCCATGGAAGAGCTCTGTAGAACACTATGCTTTGCTGTTGCTGTGTTGGTTTTCTCAAGAAACAAACCCTGTTTGTTCCCTGTGTTTTCAGCAAGCAGAGAAGCTGCTGCAGACACTTTCTTGCCTCTTTTTCACAAGTGAAGTATATTTTGTAACAGTTGGTGTGTTCCTCGTCTGCAAAGCAAGAGCAAAGGTTTTAGGACTTAAATTGCTTGATTTCCATGGAAGAGATATGTAGAACACTGTGCTTTGCTGTTGCTTTGTTCGTTTTCTCAAGACACAAACCCTGTTTGTTCCCTGTGTTTTCAGCAAGCAGAGAAGCTGCTGCAGACACTTTCTTGCCCCTTTTCCACAAGTGAAGTATATTTTGTACCAGTTGGTGTATTCCTCGTCTGCAGAGCAAGAGCAAAGGTTTTAGGATCTAAATTGCTTGTTTTCCATGGAAGAGCTATGTAGAACACTATGCTTTGCTGTTGCTGTGTTGGTTTTCTAAAGACACAAACCCTGTTTGTTCTCTGTGTTTTCAGCAAGCAGAGAAGCTGCTGCAGACACTTTCTTGCTCCTTTTCCACTAGTGAAGTATATTTTGTACCAGTTGGTGTATTCCTCGTCTGGAGAGCAGGAGCAAAGGTTTTAGGACCTAAATTGCTTGATTTCCTTGGAAGAGATATGTAGAACACTGTGCTTTGCTGTTGCTGTGTTGGTTTTCTCAAGACACAAACCCTGTTTGTTCCCTGTGTTTTCAGCAAGCAGAGAAGCTGCTGCAGACACTTTCTTGCCCCTTTTCCACAAGTGAAGTATATTTTGTACCAGTTGGTGTATTCTTCGTCTGCAGAGCAAGAGCAAAGGTTTTAGGATCTAAATTGCTTGTTTTCCATGGAAGAGCTCTGTAGAACACTATGCTTTGCTGTTGCTGTGTTGGTTTTCTAAAGACACAAACCCTGTTTGTTCCCTGTGTTTTCAGCAAGCAGAGAAGCTGCTGCAGACACTTTCTTGCCCCTTTTCCACAAGTGAAGTATATTTTGTACCAGTTGGTGTATTCCTCGTCTGCAGAGCAAGAGCAAAGGTGTTAGGACCTAAATTGCTTGATTTCCATGGAAGAGCTCTGTAGAACACTATGCTTTGCTGTTGCTGTGTCGGTTTTCTCAAGAAACAAACCCTGTTTGTTCTCTGTACTTGCAGCGAGCAGAGAAGCTCTTGAAGACACGTACCTGCTTTCTCCACTACTGACGTATATTTTGTACCAGTTGGTGTATTCCTCGTCTGGAGAGCAGGAGCAAAGGTTTTAGGACCTAAATTGCTTGATTTCCTTGGAAGAGATATGTAGAACACTGTGCTTTGCTGTTACTGTGTTGGTTTTCTCAAGACACAAGCCTTGTTAGTTGTATGTGTTTCCAGCCAGCAGAGAAGCTGCTGCAGACACTTTCTTGCCCCTTTTCCACAAGTGAAGTATATTTTGTACCAGTTGGTGTATTCCTCGTCTGCAGAGCAAGAGCAAAGGTTTTAGGATCTAAATTGCTTGTTTTCCATGGAAGAGCTATGTAGAACACTATGCTTTGCTGTTGCTGTGTTGGTTTTCTCAAGACACAAGCCCTGTTTGTTCTCTGTGTTTTCAGCAAGCAGAGAAGCTGCTGCAGACACTTTCTTGCTCCTTTTCCACTAGTGAAGTATATTTTGTACCAGTTGGTGTATTCCTCGTCTGCAGAGCAAGAGCAAAGGTTTTAGGATCTAAATTGCTTGTTTTCCATGGAAGAGCTATGTAGAACACTATGCTTTGCTGTTGCTGTGTTGGTTTTCTCAAGACACAAGTCCTGTTGGTTGTCTGTGTTTGCAGCAAGCAGAGAAGCTGCTGCAGACACTTTCTTGCCCCTTTTTCACAAGTGAAGTATATTTTGTACCAGTTGGTGTGTTCCTCGTCTGCAAAGCAAGAGCAAAGGTTTTAGGACTTAAATTGCTTCATTTCCATGGAAGAGATATGTAGAACACTATGCTTTGCTGTTGCTGTGTTGGTTTTCTCAAGACACAAACCCTGTTTGTTCCCTGTGTTTTCAGCAAGCAGAGAAGCTGCTGCAGACACTTTCTTGCCCCTTTTCCACAAGTGAAGTATATTTTGTACCAGTTGGTGTATTCCTCGTCTGCAGAGCAAGAGCAAAGGTTTTAGGATCTAAATTGCTTGTTTTCCATGGAAGAGCTATGTAGAACACTATGCTTTGCTGTTGCTGTGTTGGTTTTCTAAAGACACAAACCCTGTTTGTTCTCTGTGTTTTCAGCAAGCAGAGAAGCTGCTGCAGACACTTTCTTGCTCCTTTTCCACTAGTGAAGTATATTTTGTACCAGTTGGTGTATTCCTCGTCTGGAGAGCAGGAGCAAAGGTTTTAGGACCTAAATTGCTTGATTTCCTTGGAAGAGATATGTAGAACACTGTGCTTTGCTGTTGCTGTGTTGGTTTTCTCAAGACACAAGTCCTGTTTGTTCCCTGTGTTTTCAGCAAGCAGAGAAGCTGCTGCAGACACTTTCTTGCCCCTTTTCCACAAGTGAAGTATATTTTGTACCAGTTGGTGTATTCCTCGTCTGCAGAGCAAGAGCAAAGGTTTTAGGATCTAAATTGCTTGATTTCCATGGAAGAGCTCTGTAGAACACTATGCTTTGCTGTTGCTGTGTTGGTTTTCTAAAGACACAAACCCTGTTTGTTCCCTGTGTTTTCAGCAAGCAGAGAAGCTGCTGCAGACACTTTCTTGCCCCTTTTCCACAAGTGAAGTATATTTTGTACCAGTTGGTGTATTCCTCGTCTGCAGAGCAAGAGCAAAGGTTTTAGGATCTAAATTGTTTGTTTTCCATGGAAGAGCTATGTAGAACACTATGCTTTGCTGTTGCTGTGTTGGTTTTCTAAAGACACAAACCCTATTTGTTCCCTGTGTTTTCAGCAAGCAGAGAAGCTGCTGCAGACACTTTCTTGCCCCTTTTCCACAAGTGAAGTATATTTTGTACCAGTTGGTGTATTCCTTGTCGGCAGAGCAAGAGCAAAGGTTTTAGGATCTAAATTGCTTGTTTTCCATGGAAGAGCTATGTAGAACACTATGCTTTGCTGTTGCTGTGTTGGTTTTCTCAAGACACAAGTCCTGTTGGTTGTCTGTGTTTGCAGCAAGCAGAGAAGCTGCTGCAGACACTTTCTTGCCCCTTTTCCACAAGTGAAGTATATTTTGTACCAGTTGGTGTATTCCTCGTCTGCAGAGCAAGAACAAAGGTGTTAGGACCTAAATTCCTTGATTTCCATGGAAGAGCTCTGTAGAACACTATGCTTTGCTGTTGCTGTGTCGGTTTTCTCAAGGAACAAACCCTGTTTGTTCTCTGTACTTGCAGCGAGCAGAGAAGCTCTTGAAGACACGTACCTGCTTTCTCCACTACTGACGTATATTTTGTACCAGTTGGTGTATTCCTCGTCTGGAGAGCAGGAGCAAAGGTTTTAGGACCTAAATTGCTTGATTTCCTTGGAAGAGATATGTAGAACACTGTGCTTTGCTGTTGCTGTGTTGGTTTTCTCAAGACACAAACCCTGTTTGTTCCCTGTGTTTTCAGCAAGCAGAGAAGCTGCTGCAGACACTTTCTTGCCCCTTTTCCACAAGTGAAGTATATTTTGTACCAGTTGGTGTATTCCTCGTCTGCAGAGCAAGAGCAAAGGTTTTAGGATCTAAATTGCTTGTTTTCCATGGAAGAGCTATGTAGAACACTATGCTTTGCTGTTGCTGTGTTGGTTTTCTAAAGACACAAACCCTGTTTGTTCCCTGTGTTTTCAGCAAGCAGAGAAGCTGCTGCAGACACTTTCTTGCCCCTTTTCCACAAGTGAAGTATATTTTGTACCAGTTGGTGTATTCCTTGTCTGCAGAGCAAGAGCAAAGGTTTTAGGATCTAAATTGCTTGATTTCCTTGGAAGAGATATGTAGAACACTGTGCTTTGCTGTTGCTGTGTTGGTTTTCTCAAGACACAAACCCTGTTTGTTCCCTGTGTTTTCAGCAAGCAGAGAAGCTGCTGCAGACACTTTCTTGCCCCTTTTCCACAAGTGAAGTATATTTTGTACCAGTTGGTGTATTCCTCGTCTGCAGAGCAAGAGCAAAGGTGTTAGGACCTAAATTGCTTGATTTCCATGGAAGAGCTCTGTAGAACACTATGCTTTGCTGTTACTGTGTCGGTTTTCTCAAAAAACAAACCCTGTTTGTTCTCTGTACTTGCAGCGAGCAGAGAAGCTCTTGAAGACACGTACCTGCTTTCTCCACTACTGACGTATATTTTGTACCAGTTGGTGTATTCCTCGTCTGGAGAGCAGGAGCAAATATGTTAGGACCTAAATTGCTTGATTTCCTTGGAAGAGATATGTAGAACACTGTGCTTTGCTGTTACTGTGTTGGTTTTCTCAAGACACAAGCCTTGTTAGTTGTATGTGTTTCCAGCCAGCAGAGAAGCTGCTGCAGACACTTTCTTGCCCCTTTTCCACAAGTGAAGTATATTTTGTACCAGTTGGTGTATTCCTCGTCTGCAGAGCAAGAGCAAAGGTTTTAGGATCTAAATTGCTTGTTTTCCATGGAAGAGCTATGTAGAACACTATGCTTTGCTGTTGCTGTGTTGGTTTTCTCAAGACACAAGCCCTGTTTGTTCTCTGTGTTTTCAGCAAGCAGAGAAGCTGCTGCAGACACTTTCTTGCTCCTTTTCCACTAGTGAAGTATATTTTGTACCAGTTGGTGTATTCCTCGTCTGCAGAGCAAGAGCAAAGGTTTTAGGATCTAAATTGCTTGTTTTCCATGGAAGAGCTATGTAGAACACTATGCTTTGCTGTTGCTGTGTTGGTTTTCTAAAGACACAAACCCTGTTTGTTCCCTGTGTTTTCAGCAAGCAGAGAAGCTGCTGCAGACACTTCCTTGCCCCTTTTTCACAAGTGAAGTATATTTTGTACCAGTTGGTGTGTTCCTCGTCTGCAAAGCAAGAGCAAAGATTTTAGGACTTAAATTGCTTGATTTCCATGGAAGAGATATGTAGAAGACTGTGCTTTGCTGTTGCTCTGTTGGTTTTCTCAAGACACAAACCCTGTTTGTTCCCTGTGTTTTCAGCAAGCAGAGAAGCTGCTGCAGACACTTTCTTGCCCCTTTTCCACAAGTGAAGTATATTTTGTACCAGTTGGTGTATTCCTCGTCTGCAGAGCAAGAGCAAAGGTTTTAGGATCTAAATTGCTTGTTTTCCATGGAAGAGCTATGTAGAACACTATGCTTTGCTGTTGCTGTGTTGGTTTTCTAAAGACACAAACCCTGTTTGTTCTCTGTGTTTTCAGCAAGCAGAGAAGCTGCTGCAGACACTTTCTTGCTCCTTTTCCACTAGTGAAGTATATTTTGTACCAGTTGGTGTATTCCTCGTCTGGAGAGCAGGAGCAAAGGTTTTAGGACCTAAATTGCTTGATTTCCTTGGAAGAGATATGTAGAACACTGTGCTTTGCTGTTGCTGTGTTGGTTTTCTCAAGACACAAACCCTGTTTGTTCCCTGTGTTTTCAGCAAGCAGAGAAGCTGCTGCAGACACTTTCTTGCCCCTTTTTCACAAGTGAAGTATATTTTGTACCAGTTGGTGTGTTCCTCGTCTGCAGAGCAAGAGCAAAGGTTTTAGGACCTAAATTGCTTGATTTCATTGGAAGAGCTATTAAGAACACTATGCTTTGCTGTTGCTGTGTTGGTTTTCTAAACACACAAGCCCTGTTTGTTCCCTGTGTTTTCAGCAAGCAGAGAAGCTCTTGAAGACACGTACCTGCTTTCTCCACTACTGACGTATATTTTGTACCAGTTGGTGTGTTCCTCGTCTGCAAAGCAAGAGCAAAGGTTTTAGGACTTAAATTGCTTGATTTCCATGGAAGAGCTCTGTAGAACACTATGCTTTGCTGTTACTGTGTTGGTTTTCTCAAGACACAAGTCTTGTTGGTTGTCTGAGTTTCCAGCGAGCAGAAAAGCTGCTGCAGACACTTTCTTGCCCCTTTTCCACAAGTGAAGTATATTTTGTACCAGTTGGTGTATTCCTCGTCTGCAGAGCAAGAGCAAAGGTTTTAGGATCTAAATTGCTTGTTTTCCATGGAAGAGCTCTGTAGAACACTATGCTTTGCTGTTGCTGTGTTGGTTTTCTCAAGACACAAGTCCTGTTGGTTGTCTGTGTTTGCAGCAAGCAGAGAAGCTGCTGCAGACACTTTCTTGCCCCTTTTCCACAAGTGAAGTATATTTTGTACCAGTTGGTGTATTCCTCTTCTGCAGAGCAAGAGCAAAGGTTTTAGGATCTAAATTGCTTGTTTTCCATGGAAGAGCTATGTAGAACACTATGCTTTGCTGTTGCTGTGTCGGTTTTCTCAAGACACAAGTCCTGTTGGTTGTCTGTGTATGCAGCAAGCAGAGAAGCTGCTGCAGACACTTTCTTGCCCCTTTTTCACAAGTGAAGTATATTTTGTACCAGTTGGTGTGTTCCTCGTCTGCAGAGCAAGTGCAAAGGTGTTAGGACCTAAATTGCTTGATTTCCATGGAAGAGCTCTGTAGAACACTATGCTTTGCTGTTGCTGTGTCGGTTTTCTCAAGAAACAAACCCTGTTTGTTCTCTGTACTTGCAGCGAGCAGAGAAGCTCTTGAAGACACGTACCTGCTTTCTCCACTACTGACGTATATTTTGTACCAGTTGGTGTATTCCTCGTCTGGAGAGCAGGAGCAAAGGTTTTAGGACCTAAATTGCTTGATTTCCTTGGAAGAGATATGTAGAACACTGTGCTTTGCTGTTGCTGTGTTGGTTTTCTCAAGACACAAGCCTTGCTAGTTGTATGTGTTTCCAGCGAGCAGAAAAGCTGCTGCAGACACTTTCTTGCCCCTTTTCCACAAGTGAAGTATATTTGGTACCAGTTGGTGTATTCCTCGTCTGCAGAGCAAGAGCAAAGGTTTTAGGATCTAAATTGCTTGTTTTCCATGGAAGAGCTATGTAGAACACTATGGTTTTCGGTTGCTGTGTTTGTTCTCTCAAGAAACAAACCCTGTTTGTTCTCTGTGTTTTCAGCAAGCAGAGAAGCTGCTGCAGACACTTTCTTGCTCCTTTTCCACTAGTGAAGTATATTTTGTACCAGTTTGTGTATTCCTCGTCTGCAGAGCAAGAGCAAAGGTTTTAGGATCTAAATTGCTTGTTTTCCATGGAAGAGCTATGTAGAACACTATGCTTTGATGTTGCTGTGTTGGTTTTCTCAAGACACAAGTCCTGTTGGTTGTCTGTGTTTGCAGCAAGCAGAGAAGCTGCTGCAGACACTTTCTTGCCCCTTTTTCACAAGTGAAGTATATTTTGTACCAGTTGGTGTGTTCCTCGTCTGCAGAGACGGATCAAAGGTTTTAGGACCTAAATTGCTTGATTTCATTGGAAGAGCTATTAAGAACACTATGCTTTGCTGTTGCTGTGTTGGTTTTCTAAACACACAAGCCCTGTTTGTTCCCTGTGTTTTAAGCAAGCAGAGAAGCTCTTGAAGACACGTACCTGCTTTCTCCACTACTGACGTATATTTTGTACCAGTTGGTGTGTTCCTCGTCTGCAAAGCAAGAGCAAAGGTTTTAGGACTTAAATTGCTTGTGTTCCATGGAAGAGCTCTGTAGAACACTATGCTTTGCTGTTGCTGTGTTGGTTTTCTAAAGACACAAACCCTGTTTGTTCCCTGTGTTTTCAGCAAGCAGAGAAGCTGCTGCAGACACTTTCTTGCCCCGTTTCCACAAGTGAAGTATATTTTGTACCAGTTGGTGTATTCCTCTTCTGCAGAGCAAGAGCAAAGGTTTTAGGATCTAAATTGCTTGTTTTCCATGGAAGAGCTATGTAGAACACTATGCTTTGCTGTTGCTGTGTTGGTTTTCTCAAGACACAAGTCCTGTTGGTTGTCTGTGTTTGCAGCAAGCAGAGAAGCTGCTGCAGACACTTTCTTGCCCCTTTTTCACAAGTGAAGTATATTTTGTACCAGTTGGTGTATTCCTCGTCTGCAAAGCAAGAGCAAATGTGTTAGGACCTAAATTGCTTGATTTCCATGGAAGAGCTCTGTAGAACACTATGCTTTGCTGTTGCTGTGTTGGTTTTCTCAAGAAACAAACCCTGTTTGTTCCCTGTGTTTTCAGCAAGCAGAGAAGCTGCTGCAGACACTTTCTTGCCTCTTTTTCACAAGTGAAGTATATTTTGTAACAGTTGGTGTGTTCCTCGTCTGCAAAGCAAGAGCAAAGGTTTTAGGACTTAAATTGCTTGATTTCCATGGAAGAGATATGTAGAACACTGTGCTTTGCTGTTGCTTTGTTCGTTTTCTCAAGACACAAACCCTGTTTGTTCCCTGTGTTTTCAGCAAGCAGAGAAGCTGCTGCAGACACTTTCTTGCCCCTTTTCCACAAGTGAAGTATATTTTGTACCAGTTGGTGTATTCCTCGTCTGCAGAGCAAGAGCAAAGGTTTTAGGATCTAAATTGCTTGTTTTCCATGGAAGAGCTATGTAGAACACTATGCTTTGCTGTTGCTGTGTTGGTTTTCTAAAGACACAAACCCTGTTTGTTCTCTGTGTTTTCAGCAAGCAGAGAAGCTGCTGCAGACACTTTCTTGCTCCTTTTCCACTAGTGAAGTATATTTTGTACCAGTTGGTGTATTCCTCGTCTGGAGAGCAGGAGCAAAGGTTTTAGGACCTAAATTGCTTGATTTCCTTGGAAGAGATATGTAGAACACTGTGCTTTGCTGTTGCTGTGTTGGTTTTCTCAAGACACAAACCCTGTTTGTTCCCTGTGTTTTCAGCAAGCAGAGAAGCTGCTGCAGACACTTTCTTGCCCCTTTTCCACAAGTGAAGTATATTTTGTACCAGTTGGTGTATTCCTCGTTTGCAGAGCAAGAGCAAAGGTTTTAGGATCTAAATTGCTTGTTTTCCATGGAAGAGCTATGTAGAACACTATGCTTTGCTGTTGCTGTGTTGGTTTTCTAAAGACACAAACCCTGTTTGTTCCCTGTGTTTTCAGCAAGCAGAGAAGCTGCTGCAGACACTTTCTTGCTCCTTTTCCACTAGTGAAGTATATTTTGTACCAGTTGGTGTATTCCTTGTCTGCAGAGCAAGAGCAAAGGTTTTAGGACCTAAATTGCTTGATTTCCTTGGAAGAGATATGTAGAACACTGTGCTTTGCTGTTGCTGTGTTGGTTTTCTCAAGACACAAACCCTGTTTGTTCCCTGTGTTTTCAGCAAGCAGAGAAGCTGCTGCAGACACTTTCTTGCCCCTTTTCCACAAGTGAAGTATATTTTGTACCAGTTGGTGTATTCCTCGTCTGCAGAGCAAGAGCAAAGGTGTTAGGACCTAAATTGCTTGATTTCCATGGAAGAGCTCTGTAGAACACTATGCTTTGCTGTTGCTGTGTCGGTTTTCTCAAGAAACAAACCCTGTTTGTTCTCTGTACTTGCAGCGAGCAGAGAAGCTCTTGAAGACACGTACCTGCTTTCTCCACTACTGACGTATATTTTGTACCAGTTGGTGTATTCCTCGTCTGGAGAGCAGGAGCAAAGGTTTTAGGACCTAAATTGCTTGATTTCCTTGGAAGAGATATGTAGAACACTGTGCTTTGCTGTTACTGTGTTGGTTTTCTCAAGACACAAGCCTTGTTAGTTGTATGTGTTTCCAGCCAGCAGAGAAGCTGCTGCAGACACTTTCTTGCCCCTTTTCCACAAGTGAAGTATATTTTGTACCAGTTGGTGTATTCCTCGTCTGCAGAGCAAGAGCAAAGGTTTTAGGATCTAAATTGCTTGTTTTCCATGGAAGAGCTATGTAGAACACTATGCTTTGCTGTTGCTGTGTTGGTTTTCTAAAGACACAAACCCTGTTTGTTCTCTGTGTTTTCAGCAAGCAGAGAAGCTGCTGCAGACACTTTCTTGCTCCTTTTCCACTAGTGAAGTATATTTTGTACCAGTTGGTGTATTCCTCGTCTGGAGAGCAGGAGCAAAGGTTTTAGGACCTAAATTGCTTGATTTCCTTGGAAGAGATATGTAGAACACTGTGCTTTGCTGTTGCTGTGTTGGTTTTCTCAAGACACAAGTCCTGTTTGTTCCCTGTGTTTTCAGCAAGCAGAGAAGCTGCTGCAGACACTTTCTTGCCCCTTTTCCACAAGTGAAGTATATTTTGTACCAGTTGGTGTATTCCTCGTCTGCAGAGCAAGAGCAAAGGTTTTAGGATCTAAATTGCTTGATTTCCATGGAAGAGCTCTGTAGAACACTATGCTTTGCTGTTGCTGTGTTGGTTTTCTAAAGACACAAACCCTGTTTGTTCCCTGTGTTTTCAGCAAGCAGAGAAGCTGCTGCAGACACTTTCTTGCCCCTTTTCCACAAGTGAAGTATATTTTGTACCAGTTGGTGTATTCCTCGTCTGCAGAGCAAGAGCAAAGGTTTTAGGATCTAAATTGTTTGTTTTCCATGGAAGAGCTATGTAGAACACTATGCTTTGCTGTTGCTGTGTTGGTTTTCTAAAGACACAAACCCTATTTGTTCCCTGTGTTTTCAGCAAGCAGAGAAGCTGCTGCAGACACTTTCTTGCCCCTTTTCCACAAGTGAAGTATATTTTGTACCAGTTGGTGTATTCCTTGTCGGCAGAGCAAGAGCAAAGGTTTTAGGATCTAAATTGCTTGTTTTCCATGGAAGAGCTATGTAGAACACTATGCTTTGCTGTTGCTGTGTTGGTTTTCTCAAGACACAAGTCCTGTTGGTTGTCTGTGTTTGCAGCAAGCAGAGAAGCTGCTGCAGACACTTTCTTGCCCCTTTTCCACAAGTGAAGTATATTTTGTACCAGTTGGTGTATTCCTCGTCTGCAGAGCAAGAGCAAAGGTGTTAGGACCTAAATTCCTTGATTTCCATGGAAGAGCTCTGTAGAACACTATGCTTTGCTGTTGCTGTGTCGGTTTTCTCAAGGAACAAACCCTGTTTGTTCTCTGTACTTGCAGCGAGCAGAGAAGCTCTTGAAGACACGTACCTGCTTTCTCCACTACTGACGTATATTTTGTACCAGTTGGTGTATTCCTCGTCTGGAGAGCAGGAGCAAAGGTTTTAGGACCTAAATTGCTTGATTTCCTTGGAAGAGATATGTAGAACACTGTGCTTTGCTGTTGCTGTGTTGGTTTTCTCAAGACACAAACCCTGTTTGTTCCCTGTGTTTTCAGCAAGCAGAGAAGCTGCTGCAGACACTTTCTTGCCCCTTTTCCACAAGTGAAGTATATTTTGTACCAGTTGGTGTATTCCTCGTCTGCAGAGCAAGAGCAAAGGTTTTAGGATCTAAATTGCTTGTTTTCCATGGAAGAGCTATGTAGAACACTATGCTTTGCTGTTGCTGTGTTGGTTTTCTAAAGACACAAACCCTGTTTGTTCCCTGTGTTTTCAGCAAGCAGAGAAGCTGCTGCAGACACTTTCTTGCCCCTTTTCCACAAGTGAAGTATATTTTGTACCAGTTGGTGTATTCCTTGTCTGCAGAGCAAGAGCAAAGGTTTTAGGATCTAAATTGCTTGATTTCCTTGGAAGAGATATGTAGAACACTGTGCTTTGCTGTTGCTGTGTTGGTTTTCTCAAGACACAAACCCTGTTTGTTCCCTGTGTTTTCAGCAAGCAGAGAAGCTGCTGCAGACACTTTCTTGCCCCTTTTCCACAAGTGAAGTATATTTTGTACCAGTTGGTGTATTCCTCGTCTGCAGAGCAAGAGCAAAGGTGTTAGGACCTAAATTGCTTGATTTCCATGGAAGAGCTCTGTAGAACACTATGCTTTGCTGTTACTGTGTCGGTTTTCTCAAAAAACAAACCCTGTTTGTTCTCTGTACTTGCAGCGAGCAGAGAAGCTCTTGAAGACACGTACCTGCTTTCTCCACTACTGACGTATATTTTGTACCAGTTGGTGTATTCCTCGTCTGGAGAGCAGGAGCAAAGGTTTTAGGACCTAAATTGCTTGATTTCCTTGGAAGAGATATGTAGAACACTGTGCTTTGCTGTTACTGTGTTGGTTTTCTCAAGACACAAGCCTTGTTAGTTGTATGTGTTTCCAGCCAGCAGAGAAGCTGCTGCAGACACTTTCTTGCCCCTTTTCCACAAGTGAAGTATATTTTGTACCAGTTGGTGTATTCCTCGTCTGCAGAGCAAGAGCAAAGGTTTTAGGATCTAAATTGCTTGTTTTCCATGGAAGAGCTATGTAGAACACTATGCTTTGCTGTTGCTGTGTTGGTTTTCTCAAGACACAAGCCCTGTTTGTTCTCTGTGTTTTCAGCAAGCAGAGAAGCTGCTGCAGACACTTTCTTGCTCCTTTTCCACTAGTGAAGTATATTTTGTACCAGTTGGTGTATTCCTCGTCTGCAGAGCAAGAGCAAAGGTTTTAGGATCTAAATTGCTTGTTTTCCATGGAAGAGCTATGTAGAACACTATGCTTTGCTGTTGCTGTGTTGGTTTTCTAAAGACACAAACCCTGTTTGTTCCCTGTGTTTTCAGCAAGCAGAGAAGCTGCTGCAGACACTTCCTTGCCCCTTTTTCACAAGTGAAGTATATTTTGTACCAGTTGGTGTGTTCCTCGTCTGCAAAGCAAGAGCAAAGATTTTAGGACTTAAATTGCTTGATTTCCATGGAAGAGATATGTAGAAGACTGTGCTTTGCTGTTGCTCTGTTGGTTTTCTCAAGACACAAACCCTGTTTGTTCTCTGTGTTTTCAGCAAGCAGAGAAGCTGCTGCAGACACTTTCTTGCCCCTTTTCCACAAGTGAAGTATATTTTGTACCAGTTGGTGTATTCCTCGTCTGCAGAGCAAGAGCAAAGGTTTTAGGATCTAAATTGCTTGTTTTCCATGGAAGAGCTATGTAGAACACTATGCTTTGCTGTTGCTGTGTTGGTTTTCTAAAGACACAAACCCTGTTTGTTCTCTGTGTTTTCAGCAAGCAGAGAAGCTGCTGCAGACACTTTCTTGCTCCTTTTCCACTAGTGAAGTATATTTTGTACCAGTTGGTGTATTCCTCGTCTGGAGAGCAGGAGCAAAGGTTTTAGGACCTAAATTGCTTGATTTCCTTGGAAGAGATATGTAGAACACTGTGCTTTGCTGTTGCTGTGTTGGTTTTCTCAAGACACAAACCCTGTTTGTTCCCTGTGTTTTCAGCAAGCAGAGAAGCTGCTGCAGACACTTTCTTGCCCCTTTTTCACAAGTGAAGTATATTTTGTACCAGTTGGTGTGTTCCTCGTCTGCAGAGCAAGAGCAAAGGTTTTAGGACCTAAATTGCTTGATTTCATTGGAAGAGCTATTAAGAACACTATGCTTTGCTGTTGCTGTGTTGGTTTTCTAAACACACAAGCCCTGTTTGTTCCCTGTGTTTTCAGCAAGCAGAGAAGCTCTTGAAGACACGTACCTGCTTTCTCCACTACTGACGTATATTTTGTACCAGTTGGTGTGTTCCTCGTCTGCAAAGCAAGAGCAAAGGTTTTAGGACTTAAATTGCTTGATTTCCATGGAAGAGCTCTGTAGAACACTATGCTTTGCTGTTACTGTGTTGGTTTTCTCAAGACACAAGTCTTGTTGGTTGTCTGAGTTTCCAGCGAGCAGAAAAGCTGCTGCAGACACTTTCTTGCCCCTTTTCCACAAGTGAAGTATATTTTGTACCAGTTGGTGTATTCCTCGTCTGCAGAGCAAGAGCAAAGGTTTTAGGATCTAAATTGCTTGTTTTCCATGGAAGAGCTCTGTAGAACACTATGCTTTGCTGTTGCTGTGTTGGTTTTCTCAAGACACAAGTCCTGTTGGTTGTCTGTGTTTGCAGCAAGCAGAGAAGCTGCTGCAGACACTTTCTTGCCCCTTTTCCACAAGTGAAGTATATTTTGTACCAGTTGGTGTATTCCTCTTCTGCAGAGCAAGAGCAAAGGTTTTAGGATCTAAATTGCTTGTTTTCCATGGAAGAGCTATGTAGAACACTATGCTTTGCTGTTGCTGTGTCGGTTTTCTCAAGACACAAGTCCTGTTGGTTGTCTGTGTATGCAGCAAGCAGAGAAGCTGCTGCAGACACTTTCTTGCCCCTTTTTCACAAGTGAAGTATATTTTGTACCAGTTGGTGTGTTCCTCGTCTGCAGAGCAAGTGCAAAGGTGTTAGGACCTAAATTGCTTGATTTCCATGGAAGAGCTCTGTAGAACACTATGCTTTGCTGTTGCTGTGTCGGTTTTCTCAAGAAACAAACCCTGTTTGTTCTCTGTACTTGCAGCGAGCAGAGAAGCTCTTGAAGACACGTACCTGCTTTCTCCACTACTGACGTATATTTTGTACCAGTTGGTGTATTCCTCGTCTGGAGAGCAGGAGCAAAGGTTTTAGGACCTAAATTGCTTGATTTCCTTGGAAGAGATATGTAGAACACTGTGCTTTGCTGTTGCTGTGTTGGTTTTCTCAAGACACAAGCCTTGCTAGTTGTATGTGTTTCCAGCGAGCAGAAAAGCTGCTGCAGGCACTTTCTTGCCCCTTTTCCACAAGTGAAGTATATTTGGTACCAGTTGGTGTATTCCTCGTCTGCAGAGCAAGAGCAAAGGTTTTAGGATCTAAATTGCTTGTTTTCCATGGAAGAGCTATGTAGAACACTATGGTTTTCGGTTGCTGTGTTTGTTCTCTCAAGAAACAAACCCTGTTTGTTCTCTGTGTTTTCAGCAAGCAGAGAAGCTGCTGCAGACACTTTCTTGCTCCTTTTCCACTAGTGAAGTATATTTTGTACCAGTTTGTGTATTCCTCGTCTGCAGAGCAAGAGCAAAGGTTTTAGGATCTAAATTGCTTGTTTTCCATGGAAGAGCTATGTAGAACACTATGCTTTGATGTTGCTGTGTTGGTTTTCTCAAGACACAAGTCCTGTTGGTTGTCTGTGTTTGCAGCAAGCAGAGAAGCTGCTGCAGACACTTTCTTGCCCCTTTTTCACAAGTGAAGTATATTTTGTACCAGTTGGTGTGTTCCTCGTCTGCAGAGACGGATCAAAGGTTTTAGGACCTAAATTGCTTGATTTCATTGGAAGAGCTATTAAGAACACTATGCTTTGCTGTTGCTGTGTTGGTTTTCTAAACACACAAGCCCTGTTTGTTCCCTGTGTTTTAAGCAAGCAGAGAAGCTCTTGAAGACACGTACCTGCTTTCTCCACTACTGACGTATATTTTGTACCAGTTGGTGTGTTCCTCGTCTGCAAAGCAAGAGCAAAGGTTTTAGGACTTAAATTGCTTGTTTTCCATGGAAGAGCTCTGTAGAACACTATGCTTTGCTGTTGCTGTGTTGGTTTTCTAAAGACACAAACCCTGTTTGTTCCCTGTGTTTTCAGCAAGCAGAGAAGCTGCTGCAGACACTTTCTTGCCCCGTTTCCACAAGTGAAGTATATTTTGTACCAGTTGGTGTATTCCTCTTCTGCAGAGCAAGAGCAAAGGTTTTAGGATCTAAATTGCTTGTTTTCCATGGAAGAGCTATGTAGAACACTATGCTTTGCTGTTGCTGTGTTGGTTTTCTCAAGACACAAGTCCTGTTGGTTGTCTGTGTTTGCAGCAAGCAGAGAAGCTGCTGCAGACACTTTCTTGCCCCTTTTTCACAAGTGAAGTATATTTTGTACCAGTTGGTGTATTCCTCGTCTGCAAAGCAAGAGCAAAGGTTTTAGGACTTAAATTGCTTGATTTCCATGGAAGAGATATGTAGAACACTGTGCTTTGCTGTTGCTTTGTTCGTTTTCTCAAGACACAAACCCTGTTTGTTCCCTGTGTTTTCAGCAAGCAGAGAAGCTGCTGCAGACACTTTCTTGCCCCTTTTCCACAAGTGAAGTATATTTTGTACCAGTTGGTGTATTCCTCGTCTGCAGAGCAAGAGCAAAGGTTTTAGGATCTAAATTGCTTGTTTTCCATGGAAGAGCTATGTAGAACACTATGCTTTGCTGTTGCTGTGTTGGTTTTCTAAAGACACAAACCCTGTTTGTTCTCTGTGTTTTCAGCAAGCAGAGAAGCTGCTGCAGACACTTTCTTGCTCCTTTTCCACTAGTGAAGTATATTTTGTACCAGTTGGTGTATTCCTCGTCTGGAGAGCAGGAGCAAAGGTTTTAGGACCTAAATTGCTTGATTTCCTTGGAAGAGATATGTAGAACACTGTGCTTTGCTGTTGCTGTGTTGGTTTTCTCAAGACACAAACCCTGTTTGTTCCCTGTGTTTTCAGCAAGCAGAGAAGCTGCTGCAGACACTTTCTTGCCCCTTTTCCACAAGTGAAGTATATTTTGTACCAGTTGGTGTATTCCTCGTCTGCAGAGCAAGAGCAAAGGTTTTAGGATCTAAATTGCTTGTTTTCCATGGAAGAGCTATGTAGAACACTATGCTTTGCTGTTGCTGTGTTGGTTTTCTAAAGACACAAACCCTGTTTGTTCCCTGTGTTTTCAGCAAGCAGAGAAGCTGCTGCAGACACTTTCTTGCTCCTTTTCCACTAGTGAAGTATATTTTGTACCAGTTGGTGTATTCCTTGTCTGCAGAGCAAGAGCAAAGGTTTTAGGACCTAAATTGCTTGATTTCCTTGGAAGAGATATGTAGAACACTGTGCTTTGCTGTTGCTGTGTTGGTTTTCTCAAGACACAAACCCTGTTTGTTCCCTGTGTTTTCAGCAAGCAGAGAAGCTGCTGCAGACACTTTCTTGCCCCTTTTCCACAAGTGAAGTATATTTTGTACCAGTTGGTGTATTCCTCGTCTGCAGAGCAAGAGCAAAGGTGTTAGGACCTAAATTGCTTGATTTCCATGGAAGAGCTCTGTAGAACACTATGCTTTGCTGTTGCTGTGTCGGTTTTCTCAAGAAACAAACCCTGTTTGTTCTCTGTACTTGCAGCGAGCAGAGAAGCTCTTGAAGACACGTACCTGCTTTCTCCACTACTGACGTATATTTTGTACCAGTTGGTGTATTCCTCGTCTGGAGAGCAGGAGCAAAGGTTTTAGGACCTAAATTGCTTGATTTCCTTGGAAGAGATATGTAGAACACTGTGCTTTGCTGTTACTGTGTTGGTTTTCTCAAGACACAAGCCTTGTTAGTTGTATGTGTTTCCAGCCAGCAGAGAAGCTGCTGCAGACACTTTCTTGCCCCTTTTCCACAAGTGAAGTATATTTTGTACCAGTTGGTGTATTCCTCGTCTGCAGAGCAAGAGCAAAGGTTTTAGGATCTAAATTGCTTGTTTTCCATGGAAGAGCTATGTAGAACACTATGCTTTGCTGTTGCTGTGTTGGTTTTCTCAAGACACAAGCCCTGTTTGTTCTCTGTGTTTTCAGCAAGCAGAGAAGCTGCTGCAGACACTTTCTTGCTCCTTTTCCACTAGTGAAGTATATTTTGTACCAGTTGGTGTATTCCTCGTCTGCAGAGCAAGAGCAAAGGTTTTAGGATCTAAATTGCTTGTTTTCCATGGAAGAGCTATGTAGAACACTATGCTTTGCTGTTGCTGTGTTGGTTTTCTCAAGACACAAGTCCTGTTGGTTGTCTGTGTTTGCAGCAAGCAGAGAAGCTGCTGCAGACACTTTCTTGCCCCTTTTTCACAAGTGAAGTATATTTTGTACCAGTTGGTGTGTTCCTCGTCTGCAAAGCAAGAGCAAAGGTTTTAGGACTTAAATTGCTTCATTTCCATGGAAGAGATATGTAGAACACTATGCTTTGCTGTTGCTGTGTTGGTTTTCTCAAGACACAAACCCTGTTTGTTCCCTGTGTTTTCAGCAAGCAGAGAAGCTGCTGCAGACACTTTCTTGCCCCTTTTCCACAAGTGAAGTATATTTTGTACCAGTTGGTGTATTCCTCGTCTGCAGAGCAAGAGCAAAGGTTTTAGGATCTAAATTGCTTGTTTTCCATGGAAGAGCTATGTAGAACACTATGCTTTGCTGTTGCTGTGTTGGTTTTCTAAAGACACAAACCCTGTTTGTTCTCTGTGTTTTCAGCAAGCAGAGAAGCTGCTGCAGACACTTTCTTGCTCCTTTTCCACTAGTGAAGTATATTTTGTACCAGTTGGTGTGTTCCTCGTCTGCAAAGCAAGAGCAAAGGTTTTAGGACCTAAATTGCTTGATTTCCATGGAAGAGCTCTGTAGAACACTATGCTTTGCTGTTGCTGTGTCGGTTTTCTCAAGAAACAAACCCTGTTTGTTCTCTGTACTTGCAGCGAGCAGAGAAGCTCTTGAAGACACGTACCTGCTTTCTCCACTACTGACGTATATTTTGTACCAGTTGGTGTATTCCTCGTCTGGAGAGCAGGAGCAAAGGTTTTAGGACCTAAATTGCTTGATTTCCTTGGAAGAGATATGTAGAACACTGTGCTTTGCTGTTACTGTGTTGGTTTTCTCAAGACACAAGCCTTGTTAGTTGTATGTGTTTCCAGCCAGCAGAGAAGCTGCTGCAGACACTTTCTTGCCCCTTTTCCACAAGTGAAGTATATTTTGTACCAGTTGGTGTATTCCTCGTCTGCAGAGCAAGAGCAAAGGTTTTAGGATCTAAATTGCTTGTTTTCCATGGAAGAGCTATGTAGAACACTATGCTTTGCTGTTGCTGTGTTGGTTTTCTCAAGACACAAGCCCTGTTTGTTCCCTGTGTTTTCAGCAAGCAGAGAAGCTGCTGCAGACACTTTCTTGCTCCTTTTCCACTAGTGAAGTATATTTTGTACCAGTTGGTGTATTCCTCGTCTGCAGAGCAAGAGCAAAGGTTTTAGGATCTAAATTGCTTGTTTTCCATGGAAGAGCTATGTAGAACACTATGCTTTGCTGTTGCTGTGTTGGTTTTCTCAAGACACAAGTCCTGTTGGTTGTCTGTGTTTGCAGCAAGCAGAGAAGCTGCTGCAGACACTTTCTTGCCCCTTTTTCACAAGTGAAGTATATTTTGTACCAGTTGGTGTGTTCCTCGTCTGCAAAGCAAGAGCAAAGGTTTTAGGACTTAAATTGCTTCATTTCCATGGAAGAGATATGTAGAACACTATGCTTTGCTGTTGCTGTGTTGGTTTTCTCAAGACACAAACCCTGTTTGTTCCCTGTGTTTTCAGCAAGCAGAGAAGCTGCTGCAGACACTTTCTTGCCCCTTTTCCACAAGTGAAGTATATTTTGTACCAGTTGGTGTATTCCTCGTCTGCAGAGCAAGAGCAAAGGTTTTAGGATCTAAATTGCTTGTTTTCCATGGAAGAGCTATGTAGAACACTATGCTTTGCTGTTGCTGTGTTGGTTTTCTAAAGACACAAACCCTGTTTGTTCTCTGTGTTTTCAGCAAGCAGAGAAGCTGCTGCAGACACTTTCTTGCTCCTTTTCCACTAGTGAAGTATATTTTGTACCAGTTGGTGTATTCCTCGTCTGGAGAGCAGGAGCAAAGGTTTTAGGACCTAAATTGCTTGATTTCCTTGGAAGAGATATGTAGAACACTGTGCTTTGCTGTTGCTGTGTTGGTTTTCTCAAGACACAAGTCCTGTTTGTTCCCTGTGTTTTCAGCAAGCAGAGAAGCTGCTGCAGACACTTTCTTGCCCCTTTTCCACAAGTGAAGTATATTTTGTACCAGTTGGTGTATTCCTCGTCTGCAGAGCAAGAGCAAAGGTTTTAGGATCTAAATTGCTTGATTTCCATGGAAGAGCTCTGTAGAACACTATGCTTTGCTGTTGCTGTGTTGGTTTTCTAAAGACACAAACCCTGTTTGTTCCCTGTGTTTTCAGCAAGCAGAGAAGCTGCTGCAGACACTTTCTTGCCCCTTTTCCACAAGTGAAGTATATTTTGTACCAGTTGGTGTATTCCTCGTCTGCAGAGCAAGAGCAAAGGTTTTAGGATCTAAATTGTTTGTTTTCCATGGAAGAGCTATGTAGAACACTATGCTTTGCTGTTGCTGTGTTGGTTTTCTAAAGACACAAACCCTATTTGTTCCCTGTGTTTTCAGCAAGCAGAGAAGCTGCTGCAGACACTTTCTTGCCCCTTTTCCACAAGTGAAGTATATTTTGTACCAGTTGGTGTATTCCTTGTCGGCAGAGCAAGAGCAAAGGTTTTAGGATCTAAATTGCTTGTTTTCCATGGAAGAGCTATGTAGAACACTATGCTTTGCTGTTGCTGTGTTGGTTTTCTCAAGACACAAGTCCTGTTGGTTGTCTGTGTTTGCAGCAAGCAGAGAAGCTGCTGCAGACACTTTCTTGCCCCTTTTCCACAAGTGAAGTATATTTTGTACCAGTTGGTGTATTCCTCGTCTGCAGAGCAAGAGCAAAGGTGTTAGGACCTAAATTCCTTGATTTCCATGGAAGAGCTCTGTAGAACACTATGCTTTGCTGTTGCTGTGTCGGTTTTCTCAAGGAACAAACCCTGTTTGTTCTCTGTACTTGCAGCGAGCAGAGAAGCTCTTGAAGACACGTACCTGCTTTCTCCACTACTGACGTATATTTTGTACCAGTTGGTGTATTCCTCGTCTGGAGAGCAGGAGCAAAGGTTTTAGGACCTAAATTGCTTGATTTCCTTGGAAGAGATATGTAGAACACTGTGCTTTGCTGTTGCTGTGTTGGTTTTCTCAAGACACAAGCCTTGTTAGTTGTATGTGTTTCCAGCGAGCAGAAAAGCTGCTGCAGACACTTTCTTGCCCCTTTTCCACTAGTGAAGTATATTTTGTACCAGTTGGTGTATTCCTCGTCTGCAGAGCAAGAGCAAAGGTTTTAGGATCTAAATTGCTTGTTTTCCATGGAAGAGCTATGTAGAACACTATGCTTTGCTGTTGCTGTGTTGGTTTTCTCAAGACACAAGTCCTGTTGGTTGTCTGTGTTTGCAGCAAGCAGAGAAGCTGCTGCAGACACTTTCTTGCCCCTTTTTCACAAGTGAAGTATATTTTGTACCAGTTGGTGTGTTCCTCGTCTGCAGAGCAAGAGCAAAGGTTTTAGGACCTAAATTGCTTGATTTCATTGGAAGAGCTATTAAGAACACTATGCTTTGCTGTTGCTGTGTTGGTTTTCTAAACACACAAGCCCTGTTTGTTCCCTGTGTTTTCAGCAAGCAGAGAAGCTCTTGAAGACACGTACCTGCTTTCTCCACTACTGACGTATATTTTGTACCAGTTGGTGTGTTCCTCGTCTGCAAAGCAAGAGCAAAGGTTTTAGGACTTAAATTGCGTGATTTCCATGGAAGAGCTCTGTAGAACACTATGCTTTGCTGTTGCTGTGTCGGTTTTCTCAAGAAACAAACCCTGTTTGTTCTCTGTACTTGCAGCGAGCAGAGAAGCTCTTGAAGACACGTACCTGCTTTCTCCACTACTGACGTATATTTTGTACCAGTTGGTGTATTCCTCGTCTGGAGAGCAGGAGCAAAGGTTTTAGGACCTAAATTGCTTGATTTCCTTGGAAGAGATATGTAGAACACTGTGCTTTGCTGTTGCTGTGTTGGTTTTCTCAAGACACAAGCCTTGCTAGTTGTATGTGTTTCCAGCGAGCAGAAAAGCTGCTGCAGACACTTTCTTGCCCCTTTTCCACAAGTGAAGTATATTTGGTACCAGTTGGTGTATTCCTCGTCTGCAGAGCAAGAGCAAAGGTTTTAGGATCTAAATTGCTTGTTTTCCATGGAAGAGCTATGTAGAACACTATGGTTTTCGGTTGCTGTGTTTGTTTTCTCAAGAAACAAACCCTGTTTGTTCTCTGTGTTTTCAGCAAGCAGAGAAGCTGCTGCAGACACTTTCTTGCTCCTTTTCCACTAGTGAAGTATATTTTGTACCAGTTTGTGTATTCCTCGTCTGCAGAGCAAGAGCAAAGGTTTTAGGATCTAAATTGCTTGTTTTCCATGGAAGAGCTATGTAGAACACTATGCTTTGCTGTTGCTGTGTTGGTTTTCTCAAGACACAAGTCCTGTTGGTTGTCTGTGTTTGCAGCAAGCAGAGAAGCTGCTGCAGACACTTTCTTGCCCCTTTTTCACAAGTGAAGTATATTTTGTACCAGTTGGTGTGTTCCTCGTCTGCAGAGACGGATCAAAGGTTTTAGGACCTAAATTGCTTTATTTCATTGGAAGAGCTATTAAGAACACTATGCTTTGCTGTTGCTGTGTTGGTTTTCTAAACACACAAGCCCTGTTTGTTCCCTGTGTTTTCAGCAAGCAGAGAAGCTCTTGAAGACACGTACCTGCTTTCTCCACTACTGACGTATATTTTGTACCAGTTGGTGTGTTCCTCGTCTGCAAAGCAAGAGCAAAGGTTTTAGGACTTAAATTGCTTGTTTTCCATGGAAGAGCTCTGTAGAACACTATGCTTTGCTGTTGCTGTGTTGGTTTTCTAAAGACACAAACCCTGTTTGTTCCCTGTGTTTTCAGCAAGCAGAGAAGCTGCTGCAGACACTTTCTTGCCCCTTTTCCACAAGTGAAGTATATTTTGTACCAGTTGGTGTATTCCTCTTCTGCAGAGCAAGAGCAAAGGTTTTAGGATCTAAATTGCTTGTTTTCCATGGAAGAGCTCTGTAGAACACTATGCTTTGCTGTTGCTGTGTTGGTTTTCTCAAGACACAAGTCCTGTTGGTTGTCTGTGTTTGCAGCAAGCAGAGAAGCTGCTGCAGACACTTTCTTGCCCCTTTTTCACAAGTGAAGTATATTTTGTACCAGTTGGTGTGTTCCTCGTCTGCAAAGCAAGAGCAAATGTGTTAGGACCTAAATTGCTTGATTTCCATGGAAGAGCTCTGTAGAACACTATGCTTTGCTGTTGCTGTGTTGGTTTTCTCAAGAAACAAACCCTGTTTGTTCTCTGTACTTGCAGCGAGCAGAGAAGCTCTTGAAGACACGTACCTGCTTTCTCCACTACTGACGTATATTTTGTACCAGTTGGTGTATTCCTCGTCTGGAGAGCAGGAGCAAAGGTTTTAGGACCTAAATTGCTTGATTTCCTTGGAAGAGATATGTAGAACACTGTGCTTTGCTGTTGCTGTGTTGGTTTTCTCAAGACACAAGCCTTGTTAGTTGTATGTGTTTCCAGCGAGCAGAGAAGCTGCTGCAGACACTTTCTTGCCCCTTTTCCACAAGTGAAGTATATTTTGTACCAGTTGGTGTATTCCTCGTCTGCAGAGCAAGAGCAAAGGTTTTAGGATCTAAATTGCTTGTTTTCCATGGAAGAGCTATGTAGAACACTATGGTTTTCGGTTGCTGTGTTTGTTTTCTCAAGACACAAGCCCTGTTTGTTCTCTGTGTTTTCAGCAAGCAGAGAAGCTGCTGCAGACACTTTCTTGCTCCTTTTCCACTAGTGAAGTATATTTTGTACCAGTTTGTGTATTCCTCGTCTGCAGAGCAAGAGCAAAGGTTTTAGGATCTAAATTGCTTGTTTTCCATGGAAGAGCTCTGTAGAACACTATGCTTTGCTGTTGCTGTGTTGGTTTTCTCAAGACACAAGTCCTGTTGGTTGTCTGTGTTTGCAGCAAGCAGAGAAGCTGCTGCAGACACTTTCTTGCCCCTTTTTCACAAGTGAAGTATATTTTGTACCAGTTGGTGTGTTCCTCGTCTGCAGAGACGGATCAAAGGTTTTAGGACCTAAATTGCTTGATTTCATTGGAAGAGCTATAAGAACACTATGCTTTGCTGTTGCTGTGTTGGTTTTCTAAACACACAAGCCCTGTTTGTTCCCTGTGTTTTCAGCAAGCAGAGAAGCTCTTGAAGACACGTACCTGCTTTCTCCACTACTGACGTATATTTTGTACCAGTTGGTGTGTTCCTCGTCTGCAAAGCAAGAGCAAAGGTTTTAGGACTAAAATTGCTTGATTTCCATGGAAGAGCTCTGTAGAACACTATGCTTTGCTGTTACTGTGTTGGTTTTCTCAAGACACAAGTCTTGTTGGTTGTATGTGTTTCCAGCGAGCAGAAAAGCTGCTGCAGACACTTTCTTGCCCCTTTTCCACAAGTGAAGTATATTTTGTACCAGTTGGTGTATTCCTCTTCTGCAGAGCAAGAGCAAAGGTTTTAGGATCTAAATTGCTTGATTTCCATGGAAGAGCTCTGTAGAACACTATCCTTTGCTGTTGCTGTGTTGGTTTTCTCAAGACACAAGTCCTGTTGGTTGTCTGTGTTTGCAGCAAGCAGAGAAGCTGCTGCAGACACTTTCTTGCCCCTTTTTACAAGTGAAGTATATTTTGTACCAGTTGGTGTGTTCCTCGTCTGCAAAGCAAGAGCAAATGTGTTAGGACCTAAATTGCTTGATTTCCATGGAAGAGCTCTGTAGAACACTATGCTTTGCTGTTGCTGTGTTGGTTTTCTCAAGAAACAAACCCTGTTTGTTCTCTGTACTTGCAGCGAGCAGAGAAGCTCTTGAAGACACGTACCTGCTTTCTCCACTACTGACGTATATTTTGTACCAGTTGGTGTATTCCTCGTCTGGAGAGCAGGAGCAAAGGTTTTAGGACCTAAATTGCTTGATTTCCTTGGAAGAGATATGTAGAACACTGTGCTTTGCTGTTGCTGTGTTGGTTTTCTCAAGACACAAACCCTGTTTGTTCCCTGTGTTTTCAGCAAGCAGAGAAGCTGCTGCAGACACTTTCTTGCCCCTTTTCCACAAGTGAAGTATATTTTGTACCAGTTGGTGTATTCCTCGTCTGCAGAGCAAGAGCAAAGGTTTTAGGATCTAAATTGCTTGTTTTCCATGGAAGAGCTATGTAGAACACTATGGTTTTCGGTTGCTGTGTTTGTTTTCTCAAGACACAAGCCCTGTTTGTTCTCTGTGTTTTCAGCAAGCAGAGAAGCTGCTGCAGACACTTTCTTGCTCCTTTTCCACTAGTGAAGTATATTTTGTACCAGTTTGTGTATTCCTCGTCTGCAGAGCAAGAGCAAAGGTGTTAGGACCTAAATTCCTTGATTTCCATGGAAGAGCTCTGTAGAACACTATGCTTTGCTGTTGCTGTGTTGGTTTTCTCAAGACACAAGTCCTGTTGGTTGTCTGTGTTTGCAGCAAGCAGAGAAGCTGCTGCAGACACTTTCTTGCCCCTTTTTCACAAGTGAAGTATATTTTGTACCAGTTGGTGTGTTCCTCGTCTGCAGAGACGGATCAAAGGTTTTAGGACCTAAATTGCTTGATTTCATTGGAAGAGCTATAAGAACACTATGCTTTGCTGTTGCTGTGTTGGTTTTCTAAACACACAAGCCCTGTTTGTTCCCTGTGTTTTCAGCAAGCAGAGAAGCTCTTGAAGACACGTACCTGCTTTCTCCACTACTGACGTATATTTTGTACCAGTTGGTGTGTTCCTCGTCTGCAAAGCAAGAGCAAAGGTTTTAGGACTAAAATTGCTTGATTTCCATGGAAGAGCTCTGGAGAACACTATGCTTTGCTGTTACTGTGTTGGTTTTCTCAAGACACAAGTCTTGTTGGTTGTATGTGTTTCCAGCGAGCAGAAAAGCTGCTGCAGACACTTTCTTGCCCCTTTTCCACAAGTGAAGTATATTTTGTACCAGTTGGTGTATTCCTCTTCTGCAGAGCAAGAGCAAAGGTTTTAGGATCTAAATTGCTTGATTTCCATGGAAGAGCTCTGTAGAACACTATCCTTTGCTGTTGCTGTGTTGGTTTTGTCAAGACACAAGTCCTGTTGGTTGTCTGTGTTTGCAGCAAGCAGAGAAGCTGCTGCAGACACTTTCTTGCCCCTTTTTACAAGTGAAGTATATTTTGTACCAGTTGGTGTGTTCCTCGTCTGCAAAGCAAGAGCAAATGTGTTAGGACCTAAATTGCTTGATTTCCATGGAAGAGCTCTGTAGAACACTATGCTTTGCTGTTGCTGTGTTGGTTTTCTCAAGAAACAAACCCTGTTTGTTCTCTGTACTTGCAGCGAGCAGAGAAGCTCTTGAAGACACGTACCTGCTTTCTCCACTACTGACGTATATTTTGTACCAGTTGGTGTATTCCTCGTCTGGAGAGCAGGAGCAAAGGTTTTAGGACCTAAATTGCTTGATTTCCTTGGAAGAGATATGTAGAACACTGTGCTTTGCTGTTGCTGTGTTGGTTTTCTCAAGACACAAACCCTGTTTGTTCCCTGTGTTTTCAGCAAGCAGAGAAGCTGCTGCAGACACTTTCTTGCCCCTTTTCCACAAGTGAAGTATATTTTGTACCAGTTGGTGTATTCCTCGTCTGCAGAGCAAGAGCAAAGGTTTTAGGATCTAAATTGCTTGATTTCCTTGGAAGAGCTATGTAGAACACTATGCTTTGCTGTTGCTGTGTTGGTTTTCTAAAGACACAAACCCTGTTTGGTCTCTGTGTTTTCAGCAAGCAGAGAAGCTGCTGCAGACACTTTCTTGCTCCTTTTCCACTAGTGAAGTATATTTTGTACCAGTTGGTGTATTCCTCGTCTGGAGAGCAGGAGCAAAGGTTTTAGGACCTAAATTGCTTGATTTCCTTGGAAGAGATATGTAGAACACTGTGCTTTGCTGTTGCTGTGTTGGTTTTCTCAAGACACAAACCCTGTTTGTTCCCTGTGTTTTCAGCAAGCAGAGAAGCTGCTGCAGACACTTTCTTGCCCCTTTTCCACAAGTGAAGTATATTTTGTACCAGTTGGTGTATTCCTCGTCTGCAGAGCAAGAGCAAAGGTTTTAGGATCTAAATTGCTTGTTTTCCATGGAAGAGCTATGTAGAACACTATGCTTTGCTGTTGCTGTGTTGGTTTTCTAAAGACACAAACCCTGTTTGTTCCCTGTGTTTTCAGCAAGCAGAGAAGCTGCTGCAGACACTTTCTTGCCCCTTTTCCACAAGTGAAGTATATTTTGTACCAGTTGGTGTATTCCTTGTCTGCAGAGCAAGAGCAAAGGTTTTAGGATCTAAATTGCTTGATTTCCTTGGAAGAGATATGTAGAACACTGTGCTTTGCTGTTGCTGTGTTGGTTTTCTCAAGACACAAACCCTGTTTGTTCCCTGTGTTTTCAGCAAGCAGAGAAGCTGCTGCAGACACTTTCTTGCCCCTTTTCCACAAGTGAAGTATATTTTGTACCAGTTGGTGTATTCCTCGTCTGCAGAGCAAGAGCAAAGGTGTTAGGACCTAAATTGCTTGATTTCCATGGAAGAGCTCTGTAGAACACTATGCTTTGCTGTTACTGTGTCGGTTTTCTCAAAAAACAAACCCTGTTTGTTCTCTGTACTTGCAGCGAGCAGAGAAGCTCTTGAAGACACGTACCTGCTTTCTCCACTACTGACGTATATTTTGTACCAGTTGGTGTATTCCTCGTCTGGAGAGCAGGAGCAAAGGTTTTAGGACCTAAATTGCTTGATTTCCTTGGAAGAGATATGTAGAACACTGTGCTTTGCTGTTACTGTGTTGGTTTTCTCAAGACACAAGCCTTGTTAGTTGTATGTGTTTCCAGCCAGCAGAGAAGCTGCTGCAGACACTTTCTTGCCCCTTTTCCACTAGTGAAGTATATTTTGTACCAGTTTGTGTATTCCTCGTCTGCAGAGCAAGAGCAAAGGTTTTAGGATCTAAATTGCTTGTTTTCCATGGAAGAGCTATGTAGAACACTATGCTTTGCTGTTGCTGTGTTGGTTTTCTAAAGACACAAACCCTGTTTGTTCCCTGTGTTTTCAGCAAGCAGAGAAGCTGCTGCAGACACTTCCTTGCCCCTTTTTCACAAGTGAAGTATATTTTGTACCAGTTGGTGTGTTCCTCGTCTGCAAAGCAAGAGCAAAGATTTTAGGACTTAAATTGCTTGATTTCCATGGAAGAGATATGTAGAAGACTGTGCTTTGCTGTTGCTCTGTTGGTTTTCTCAAGACACAAACCCTGTTTGTTCCCTGTGTTTTCAGCAAGCAGAGAAGCTGCTGCAGACACTTTCTTGCCCCTTTTCCACAAGTGAAGTATATTTTGTACCAGTTGGTGTATTCCTCGTCTGCAGAGCAAGAGCAAAGGTTTTAGGATCTAAATTGCTTGTTTTCCATGGAAGAGCTATGTAGAACACTATGCTTTGCTGTTGCTGTGTTGGTTTTCTAAAGACACAAACCCTGTTTGTTCTCTGTGTTTTCAGCAAGCAGAGAAGCTGCTGCAGACACTTTCTTGCTCCTTTTCCACTAGTGAAGTATATTTTGTACCAGTTGGTGTATTCCTCGTCTGGAGAGCAGGAGCAAAGGTTTTAGGACCTAAATTGCTTGATTTCCTTGGAAGAGATATGTAGAACACTGTGCTTTGCTGTTGCTGTGTTGGTTTTCTCAAGACACAAACCCTGTTTGTTCCCTGTGTTTTCAGCAAGCAGAGAAGCTGCTGCAGACACTTTCTTGCCCCTTTTTCACAAGTGAAGTATATTTTGTACCAGTTGGTGTGTTCCTCTTCTGCAGAGCAAGAGCAAAGGTTTTAGGACCTAAATTGCTTGATTTCATTGGAAGAGCTATTAAGAACACTATGCTTTGCTGTTGCTGTGTTGGTTTTCTAAACACACAAGCCCTGTTTGTTCCCTGTGTTTTCAGCAAGCAGAGAAGCTCTTGAAGACACGTACCTGCTTTCTCCACTACTGACGTATATTTTGTACCAGTTGGTGTGTTCCTCGTCTGCAAAGCAAGAGCAAAGGTTTTAGGACTTAAATTGCTTGATTTCCATGGAAGAGCTCTGTAGAACACTATGCTTTGCTGTTACTGTGTTGGTTTTCTCAAGACACAAGTCTTGTTGGTTGTCTGAGTTTCCAGCGAGCAGAAAAGCTGCTGCAGACACTTTCTTGCCCCTTTTCCACAAGTGAAGTATATTTTGTACCAGTTGGTGTATTCCTCGTCTGCAGAGCAAGAGCAAAGGTTTTAGGATCTAAATTGCTTGTTTTCCATGGAAGAGCTCTGTAGAACACTATGCTTTGCTGTTGCTGTGTTGGTTTTCTCAAGACACAAGTCCTGTTTGTTCTCTGTGTTTTCAGCAAGCAGAGAAGCTGCTGCAGACACTTTCTTGCCCCTTTTCCACAAGTGAAGTATATTTTGTACCAGTTGGTGTATTCTTCTTCTGCAGAGCAAGAGCAAAGGTTTTAGGATCTAAATTGCTTGTTTTCCATGGAAGAGCTATGTAGAACACTATGCTTTGATGTTGCTGTGTTGGTTTTCTCAAGACACAAGTCCTGTTGGTTGTCTGTGTATGCAGCAAGCAGAGAAGCTGCTGCAGACACTTTCTTGCCCCTTTTTCACAAGTGAAGTATATTTTGTACCAGTTGGTGTGTTCCTCGTCTGCAGAGACGGATCAAAGGTTTTAGGACCTAAATTGCTTGATTTCATTGGAAGAGCTATTAAGAACACTATGCTTTGCTGTTGCTGTGTTGGTTTTCTAAACACACAAGCCCTGTTTGTTCCCTGTGTTTTAAGCAAGCAGAGAAGCTCTTGAAGACACGTACCTGCTTTCTCCACTACTGACGTATATTTTGTACCAGTTGGTGTGTTCCTCGTCTGCAAAGCAAGAGCAAAGCTTTTAGGACTTAAATTGCTTGTTTTCCATGGAAGAGCTCTGTAGAACACTATGCTTTGCTGTTGCTGTGTTGGTTTTCTAAAGACACAAACCCTGTTTGTTCCCTGTGTTTTCAGCAAGCAGAGAAGCTGCTGCAGACACTTTCTTGCCCCGTTTCCACAAGTGAAGTATATTTTGTACCAGTTGGTGTATTCCTCTTCTGCAGAGCAAGAGCAAAGGTTTTAGGATCTAAATTGCTTGTTTTCCATGGAAGAGCTATGTAGAACACTATGCTTTGCTGTTGCTGTGTTGGTTTTCTCAAGACACAAGTCCTGTTGGTTGTCTGTGTTTTCAGCAAGCAGAGAAGCTGCTGCAGACACTTTCTTGCCCCTTTTTCACAAGTGAAGTATATTTTGTACCAGTTGGTGTATTCCTCGTCTGCAAAGCAAGAGCAAATGTGTTAGGACCTAAATTGCTTGATTTCCATGGAAGAGCTCTGTAGAACACTATGCTTTGCTGTTGCTGTGTTGGTTTTCTCAAGAAACAAACCCTGTTTGTTCCCTGTGTTTTCAGCAAGCAGAGAAGCTGCTGCAGACACTTTCTTGCCTCTTTTTCACAAGTGAAGTATATTTTGTAACAGTTGGTGTGTTCCTCGTCTGCAAAGCAAGAGCAAAGGTTTTAGGACTTAAATTGCTTGATTTCCATGGAAGAGATATGTAGAACACTGTGCTTTGCTGTTGCTTTGTTCGTTTTCTCAAGACACAAACCCTGTTTGTTCCCTGTGTTTTCAGCAAGCAGAGAAGCTGCTGCAGACACTTTCTTGCCCCTTTTCCACAAGTGAAGTATATTTTGTACCAGTTGGTGTATTCCTCGTCTGCAGAGCAAGAGCAAAGGTTTTAGGATCTAAATTGCTTGTTTTCCATGGAAGAGCTATGTAGAACACTATGCTTTGCTGTTGCTGTGTTGGTTTTCTAAAGACACAAACCCTGTTTGTTCTCTGTGTTTTCAGCAAGCAGAGAAGCTGCTGCAGACACTTTCTTGCTCCTTTTCCACTAGTGAAGTATATTTTGTACCAGTTGGTATATTCCTCGTCTGGAGAGCAGGAGCAAAGGTTTTAGGACCTAAATTGCTTGATTTCCTTGGAAGAGATATGTAGAACACTGTGCTTTGCTGTTGCTGTGTTGGTTTTCTCAAGACACAAACCCTGTTTGTTCCCTGTGTTTTCAGCAAGCAGAGAAGCTGCTGCAGACACTTTCTTGCCCCTTTTCCACAAGTGAAGTATATTTTGTACCAGTTGGTGTATTCCTCGTCTGCAGAGCAAGAGCAAAGGTTTTAGGATCTAAATTGCTTGTTTTCCATGGAAGAGCTATGTAGAACACTATGCTTTGCTGTTGCTGTGTTGGTTTTCTAAAGACACAAACCCTGTTTGTTCCCTGTGTTTTCAGCAAGCAGAGAAGCTGCTGCAGACACTTTCTTGCTCCTTTTCCACTAGTGAAGTATATTTTGTACCAGTTGGTGTATTCCTTGTCTGCAGAGCAAGAGCAAAGGTTTTAGGACCTAAATTGCTTGATTTCCTTGGAAGAGATATGTAGAACACTGTGCTTTGCTGTTGCTGTGTTGGTTTTCTCAAGACACAAACCCTGTTTGTTCCCTGTGTTTTCAGCAAGCAGAGAAGCTGCTGCAGACACTTTCTTGCCCCTTTTCCACAAGTGAAGTATATTTTGTACCAGTTGGTGTATTCCTCGTCTGCAGAGCAAGAGCAAAGGTGTTAGGACCTAAATTGCTTGATTTCCATGGAAGAGCTCTGTAGAACACTATGCTTTGCTGTTGCTGTGTCGGTTTTCTCAAGAAACAAACCCTGTTTGTTCTCTGTACTTGCAGCGAGCAGAGAAGCTCTTGAAGACACGTACCTGCTTTCTCCACTACTGACGTATATTTTGTACCAGTTGGTGTATTCCTCGTCTGGAGAGCAGGAGCAAAGGTTTTAGGACCTAAATTGCTTGATTTCCTTGGAAGAGATATGTAGAACACTGTGCTTTGCTGTTACTGTGTTGGTTTTCTCAAGACACAAGCCTTGTTAGTTGTATGTGTTTCCAGCCAGCAGAGAAGCTGCTGCAGACACTTTCTTGCCCCTTTTCCACAAGTGAAGTATATTTTGTACCAGTTGGTGTATTCCTCGTCTGCAGAGCAAGAGCAAAGGTTTTAGGATCTAAATTGCTTGTTTTCCATGGAAGAGCTATGTAGAACACTATGCTTTGCTGTTGCTGTGTTGGTTTTCTCAAGACACAAGCCCTGTTTGTTCTCTGTGTTTTCAGCAAGCAGAGAAGCTGCTGCAGACACTTTCTTGCTCCTTTTCCACTAGTGAAGTATATTTTGTACCAGTTTGTGTATTCCTCGTCTGCAGAGCAAGAGCAAAGGTTTTAGGATCTAAATTGCTTGTTTTCCATGGAAGAGCTATGTAGAACACTATGCTTTGCTGTTGCTGTGTTGGTTTTCTCAAGACACAAGTCCTGTTGGTTGTCTGTGTTTGCAGCAAGCAGAGAAGCTGCTGCAGACACTTTCTTGCCCCTTTTTCACAAGTGAAGTATATTTTGTACCAGTTGGTGTGTTCCTCGTCTGCAAAGCAAGAGCAAAGGTTTTAGGACTTAAATTGCTTCATTTCCATGGAAGAGATATGTAGAACACTATGCTTTGCTGTTGCTGTGTTGGTTTTCTCAAGACACAAACCCTGTTTGTTCCCTGTGTTTTCAGCAAGCAGAGAAGCTGCTGCAGACACTTTCTTGCTCCTTTTCCACTAGTGAAGTATATTTTGTACCAGTTGGTGTATTCCTCGTCTGGAGAGCAGGAGCAAAGGTTTTAGGACCTAAATTGCTTGATTTCCTTGGAAGAGATATGTAGAACACTGTGCTTTGCTGTTGCTGTGTTGGTTTTCTCAAGACACAAGTCCTGTTTGTTCCCTGTGTTTTCAGCAAGCAGAGAAGCTGCTGCAGACACTTTCTTGCCCCTTTTCCACAAGTGAAGTATATTTTGTACCAGTTGGTGTATTCCTCGTCTGCAGAGCAAGAGCAAAGGTTTTAGGATCTAAATTGTTTGTTTTCCATGGAAGAGCTATGTAGAACACTATGCTTTGCTGTTGCTGTGTTGGTTTTCTAAAGACACAAACCCTATTTGTTCCCTGTGTTTTCAGCAAGCAGAGAAGCTGCTGCAGACACTTTCTTGCCCCTTTTCTACAAGTGAAGTATATTTTGTACCAGTTGGTGTATTCCTTGTCGGCAGAGCAAGAGCAAAGGTTTTAGGATCTAAATTGCTTGTTTTCCATGGAAGAGCTATGTAGAACACTATCCTTTGCTGTTGCTGTGTTGGTTTTCTCAAGACACAAGTCCTGTTGGTTGTCTGTGTTTGCAGCAAGCAGAGAAGCTGCTGCAGACACTTTCTTGCCCCTTTTCCACAAGTGAAGTATATTTTGTACCAGTTGGTGTATTCCTCGTCTGCAGAGCAAGAGCAAAGGTGTTAGGACCTAAATTCCTTGATTTCCATGGAAGAGCTCTGTAGAACACTATGCTTTGCTGTTGCTGTGTCGGTTTTCTCAAGGAACAAACCCTGTTTGTTCTCTGTACTTGCAGCGAGCAGAGAAGCTCTTGAAGACACGTACCTGCTTTCTCCACTACTGACGTATATTTTGTACCAGTTGGTGTATTCCTCGTCTGGAGAGCAGGAGCAAAGGTTTTAGGACCTAAATTGCTTGATTTCCTTGGAAGAGATATGTAGAACACTGTGCTTTGCTGTTGCTGTGTTGGTTTTCTCAAGACACAAGCCTTGTTAGTTGTATGTGTTTCCAGCGAGCAGAAAAGCTGCTGCAGACACTTTCTTGCCCCTTTTCCACTAGTGAAGTATATTTTGTACCAGTTGGTGTATTCCTCGTCTGCAGAGCAAGAGCAAAGGTTTTAGGATCTAAATTGCTTGTTTTCCATGGAAGAGCTATGTAGAACACTATGCTTTGCTGTTGCTGTGTTGGTTTTCTCAAGACACAAGTCCTGTTGGTTGTCTGTGTTTGCAGCAAGCAGAGAAGCTGCTGCAGACACTTTCTTGCCCCTTTTTCACAAGTGAAGTATATTTTGTACCAGTTGGTGTGTTCCTCGTCTGCAGAGCAAGAGCAAAGGTTTTAGGACCTAAATTGCTTGATTTCATTGGAAGAGCTATTAAGAACACTATGCTTTGCTGTTGCTGTGTTGGTTTTCTAAACACACAAGCCCTGTTTGTTCCCTGTGTTTTCAGCAAGCAGAGAAGCTCTTGAAGACACGTACCTGCTTTCTCCACTACTGACGTATATTTTGTACCAGTTGGTGTGTTCCTCGTCTGCAAAGCAAGAGCAAAGGTTTTAGGACTTAAATTGCGTGATTTCCATGGAAGAGCTCTGTAGAACACTATGCTTTGCTGTTGCTGTGTCGGTTTTCTCAAGAAACAAACCCTGTTTGTTCTCTGTACTTGCAGCGAGCAGAGAAGCTCTTGAAGACACGTACCTGCTTTCTCCACTACTGACGTATATTTTGTACCAGTTGGTGTATTCCTCGTCTGGAGAGCAGGAGCAAAGGTTTTAGGACCTAAATTGCTTGATTTCCTTGGAAGAGATATGTAGAACACTATGCTTTGCTGTTGCTGTGTTGGTTTTCTCAAGACACAAGCCTTGCTAGTTGTATGTGTTTCCAGCGAGCAGAAAAGCTGCTGCAGACACTTTCTTGCCCCTTTTCCACAAGTGAAGTATATTTGGTACCAGTTGGTGTATTCCTCGTCTGCAGAGCAAGAGCAAAGGTTTTAGGATCTAAATTGCTTGTTTTCCATGGAAGAGCTATGTAGAACACTATGGTTTTCGGTTGCTGTGTTTGTTTTCTCAAGAAACAAACCCTGTTTGTTCTCTGTGTTTTCAGCAAGCAGAGAAGCTGCTGCAGACACTTTCTTGCTCCTTTTCCACTAGTGAAGTATATTTTGTACCAGTTTGTGTATTCCTCGTCTGCAGAGCAAGAGCAAAGGTTTTAGGATCTAAATTGCTTGTTTTCCATGGAAGAGCTCTGTAGAACACTATGCTTTGCTGTTGCTGTGTTGGTTTTCTCAAGACACAAGTCCTGTTGGTTGTCTGTGTTTGCAGCAAGCAGAGAAGCTGCTGCAGACACTTTCTTGCCCCTTTTTCACAAGTGAAGTATATTTTGTACCAGTTGGTGTGTTCCTCGTCTGCAAAGCAAGAGCAAATGTGTTAGGACCTAAATTGCTTGATTTCCATGGAAGAGCTCTGTAGAACACTATGCTTTGCTGTTGCTGTGTTGGTTTTCTCAAGAAACAAACCCTGTTTGTTCTCTGTACTTGCAGCGAGCAGAGAAGCTCTTGAAGACACGTACCTGCTTTCTCCACTACTGACGTATATTTTGTACCAGTTGGTGTATTCCTCGTCTGGAGAGCAGGAGCAAAGGTTTTAGGACCTAAATTGCTTGATTTCCTTGGAAGAGATATGTAGAACACTGTGCTTTGCTGTTGCTGTGTTGGTTTTCTCAAGACACAAACCCTGTTTGTTCCCTGTGTTTTCAGCAAGCAGAGAAGCTGCTGCAGACACTTTCTTGCCCCTTTTCCACAAGTGAAGTATATTTTGTACCAGTTGGTGTATTCCTCGTCTGCAGAGCAAGAGCAAAGGTTTTAGGATCTAAATTGCTTGTTTTCCATGGAAGAGCTATGTAGAACACTATGGTTTTCGGTTGCTGTGTTTGTTTTCTCAAGACACAAGCCCTGTTTGTTCTCTGTGTTTTCAGCAAGCAGAGAAGCTGCTGCAGACACTTTCTTGCTCCTTTTCCACTAGTGAAGTATATTTTGTACCAGTTTGTGTATTCCTCGTCTGCAGAGCAAGAGCAAAGGTTTTAGGATCTAAATTGCTTGTTTTCCATGGAAGAGCTCTGTAGAACACTATGCTTTGCTGTTGCTGTGTTGGTTTTCTCAAGACACAAGTCCTGTTGGTTGTCTGTGTTTGCAGCAAGCAGAGAAGCTGCTGCAGACACTTTCTTGCCCCTTTTTCACAAGTGAAGTATATTTTGTACCAGTTGGTGTGTTCCTCGTCTGCAGAGACGGATCAAATGTGTTAGGACCTAAATTGCTTGATTTCATTGGAAGAGCTATAAGAACACTATGCTTTCCTGTTGCTGTGTTGGTTTTCTAAACACACAAGCCCTGTTTGTTCCCTGTGTTTTCAGCAAGCAGAGAAGCTCTTGAAGACACGTACCTGCTTTCTCCACTACTGACGTATATTTTGTACCAGTTGGTGTGTTCCTCGTCTGCAAAGCAAGAGCAAAGGTTTTAGGACTAAAATTGCTTGATTTCCATGGAAGAGCTCTGTAGAACACTATGCTTTGCTGTTACTGTGTTGGTTTTCTCAAGACACAAGTCTTGTTGGTTGTATGTGTTTCCAGCGAGCAGAAAAGCTGCTGCAGACACTTTCTTGCCCCTTTTCCACAAGTGAAGTATATTTTGTACCAGTTGGTGTATTCCTCTTCTGCAGAGCAAGAGCAAAGGTTTTAGGATCTAAATTGCTTGATTTCCATGGAAGAGCTCTGTAGAACACTATCCTTTGCTGTTGCTGTGTTGGTTTTGTCAAGACACAAGTCCTGTTGGTTGTCTGTGTTTGCAGCAAGCAGAGAAGCTGCTGCAGACACTTTCTTGCCCCTTTTTACAAGTGAAGTATATTTTGTACCAGTTGGTGTGTTCCTCGTCTGCAAAGCAAGAGCAAATGTGTTAGGACCTAAATTGCTTGATTTCCATGGAAGAGCTCTGTAGAACACTATGCTTTGCTGTTGCTGTGTTGGTTTTCTCAAGAAACAAACCCTGTTTGTTCTCTGTACTTGCAGCGAGCAGAGAAGCTCTTGAAGACACGTACCTGCTTTCTCCACTACTGACGTATATTTTGTACCAGTTGGTGTATTCCTCGTCTGGAGAGCAGGAGCAAAGGTTTTAGGACCTAAATTGCTTGATTTCCTTGGAAGAGATATGTAGAACACTGTGCTTTGCTGTTGCTGTGTTGGTTTTCTCAAGACACAAACCCTGTTTGTTCCCTGTGTTTTCAGCAAGCAGAGAAGCTGCTGCAGACACTTTCTTGCCCCTTTTCCACAAGTGAAGTATATTTTGTACCAGTTGGTGTATTCCTCGTCTGCAGAGCAAGAGCAAAGGTTTTAGGATCTAAATTGCTTGTTTTCCATGGAAGAGCTATGTAGAACACTATGGTTTTCGGTTGCTGTGTTTGTTTTCTCAAGACACAAGCCCTGTTTGTTCTCTGTGTTTTCAGCAAGCAGAGAAGCTGCTGCAGACACTTTCTTGCTCCTTTTCCACTAGTGAAGTATATTTTGTACCAGTTTGTGTATTCCTCGTCTGCAGAGCAAGAGCAAAGGTTTTAGGATCTAAATTGCTTGTTTTCCATGGAAGAGCTCTGTAGAACACTATGCTTTGCTGTTGCTGTGTTGGTTTTCTCAAGACACAAGTCCTGTTGGTTGTCTGTGTTTGCAGCAAGCAGAGAAGCTGCTGCAGACACTTTCTTGCCCCTTTTTCACAAGTGAAGTATATTTTGTACCAGTTGGTGTGTTCCTCGTGTGCAGAGACGGATCAAAGGTTTTAGGACCTAAATTGCTTGATTTCATTGGAAGAGCTATAAGAACACTATGCTTTCCTGTTGCTGTGTTGGTTTTCTAAACACACAAGCCCTGTTTGTTCCCTGTGTTTTCAGCAAGCAGAGAAGCTCTTGAAGACACGTACCTGCTTTCTCCACTACTGACGTATATTTTGTACCAGTTGGTGTGTTCCTCGTCTGCAAAGCAAGAGCAAAGGTTTTAGGACTAAAATTGCTTGATTTCCATGGAAGAGCTCTGTAGAACACTATGCTTTGCTGTTACTGTGTTGGTTTTCTCAAGACACAAGTCTTGTTGGTTGTATGTGTTTCCAGCGAGCAGAAAAGCTGCTGCAGACACTTTCTTGCCCCTTTTCCACAAGTGAAGTATATTTTGTACCAGTTGGTGTATTCCTCTTCTGCAGAGCAAGAGCAAAGGTTTTAGGATCTAAATTGCTTGATTTCCATGGAAGAGCTCTGTAGAACACTATCCTTTGCTGTTGCTGTGTTGGTTTTGTCAAGACACAAGTCCTGTTGGTTGTCTGTGTTTGCAGCAAGCAGAGAAGCTGCTGCAGACACTTTCTTGCCCCTTTTTACAAGTGAAGTATATTTTGTACCAGTTGGTGTGTTCCTCGTCTGCAAAGCAAGAGCAAATGTGTTAGGACCTAAATTGCTTGATTTCCATGGAAGAGCTCTGTAGAACACTATGCTTTGCTGTTGCTGTGTTGGTTTTCTCAAGAAACAAACCCTGTTTGTTCTCTGTACTTGCAGCGAGCAGAGAAGCTCTAAAGACACGTACCTGCTTTCTCCACTACTGACGTATATTTTGTACCAGTTGGTGTATTCCTCGTCTGGAGAGCAGGAGCAAAGGTTTTAGGACCTAAATTGCTTGATTTCCTTGGAAGAGATATGTAGAACACTGTGCTTTGCTGTTGCTGTGTTGGTTTTCTCAAGACACAAACCCTGTTTGTTCCCTGTGTTTTCAGCAAGCAGAGAAGCTGCTGCAGACACTTTCTTGCCCCTTTTCCACAAGTGAAGTATATTTTGTACCAGTTGGTGTATTCCTCGTCTGCAGAGCAAGAGCAAAGGTTTTAGGATCTAAATTGCTTGATTTCCTTGGAAGAGCTATGTAGAACACTATGCTTTGCTGTTGCTGTGTTGGTTTTCTAAAGACACAAACCCTGTTTGGTCTCTGTGTTTTCAGCAAGCAGAGAAGCTGCTGCAGACACTTTCTTGCTCCTTTTCCACTAGTGAAGTATATTTTGTACCAGTTGGTGTATTCCTCGTCTGGAGAGCAGGAGCAAAGGTTTTAGGACCTAAATTGCTTGATTTCCTTGGAAGAGATATGTAGAACACTGTGCTTTGCTGTTGCTGTGTTGGTTTTCTCAAGACACAAACCCTGTTTGTTCCCTGTGTTTTCAGCAAGCAGAGAAGCTGCTGCAGACACTTTCTTGCCCCTTTTCCACAAGTGAAGTATATTTTGTACCAGTTGGTGTATTCCTCGTCTGCAGAGCAAGAGCAAAGGTTTTAGGATCTAAATTGCTTGTTTTCCATGGAAGAGCTATGTAGAACACTATGCTTTGCTGTTGCTGTGTTGGTTTTCTCAAGACACAAGCCCTGTTTGTTCTCTGTGTTTTCAGCAAGCAGAGAAGCTGCTGCAGACACTTTCTTGCTCCTTTTCCACTAGTGAAGTATATTTTGTACCAGTTTGTGTATTCCTCGTCTGCAGAGCAAGAGCAAAGGTTTTAGGATCTAAATTGCTTGTTTTCCATGGAAGAGCTATGTAGAACACTATGCTTTGCTGTTGCTGTGTTGGTTTTCTAAAGACACAAACCCTGTTTGTTCCCTGTGTTTTCAGCAAGCAGAGAAGCTGCTGCAGACACTTCCTTGCCCCTTTTTCACAAGTGAAGTATATTTTGTACCAGTTGGTGTGTTCCTCGTCTGCAAAGCAAGAGCAAAGATTTTAGGACTTAAATTGCTTGATTTCCATGGAAGAGATATGTAGAAGACTGTGCTTTGCTGTTGCTCTGTTGGTTTTCTCAAGACACAAACCCTGTTTGTTCCCTGTGTTTTCAGCAAGCAGAGAAGCTGCTGCAGACACTTTCTTGCCCCTTTTCCACAAGTGAAGTATATTTTGTACCAGTTGGTGTATTCCTCGTCTGCAGAGCAAGAGCAAAGGTTTTAGGACCTAAATTGCTTGATTTCCTTGGAAGAGATATGTAGAACACTGTGCTTTGCTGTTGCTGTGTTGGTTTTCTCAAGACACAAACCCTGTTTGTTCCCTGTGTTTTCAGCAAGCAGAGAAGCTGCTGCAGACACTTTCTTGCCCTTTTTCACAAGTGAAGTATATTTTGTACCAGTTGGTGTGTTCCTCGTCTGCAGAGCAAGAGCAAAGGTTTTAGGAC